>NC_060173.1:120294172-120447138 GCF_021184085.1 Oncorhynchus gorbuscha | reverse complement strand
AGGGTAGACTACCAGCAGTGGTGTAGTCCTAGTGGAGGGTAGACTACCAGCAGTACTGTAGTCCTAGTGGAGGGTAGAGTGGAGGGTAGACTACCAGCAGTACTGTGGAGTCCTAGTGGAGGGTAGACTACCAGCAGTACTGTAGTCCTAGTGGAGGGTAGACTACCAGCAGTACTGTAGTCCTAGTGGAGGGTAGACTACCAGCAGTACTGTTGTCCTAGTGGAGGGTAGACTACCAGCAGTACTGTAGTCCTAGTGGAGGGTAGACTACCAGCAGTACTGTAGTTCTAGTGGAGGGTAGAGTACCAGCAGTACTGTAGTGGAGGGTAGACTACCAGCAGTACTGTAGTGGAGGGTAGACTACCAGCAGTGGTGTAGTCCTAGTGGAGGGTAGACTACCAGCAGTACTGTAGTGGAGGGTAGACTACCAGCAGTGGTGTAGTCCTAGTGGAGGGTAGACTACCAGCAGTACTGTAGTCCTAGTGGAGGGTAGACTACCAGCAGTACTGTAGTGGAGGGTAGACTACCAGCAGTGGTGTAGTCCTAGTGGAGGGTAGACTACCCGCAGTACTGTAGTGGAGGGTAGACTACCAGCAGTACTGTAGTGGAGGGTAGACTACCAGCAGTACTGTAGTGGAGGGTAGACTACCAGCAGTACTGTAGTGGAGGGTAGACTACCAGCAGTGGTGTAGGCAGGGTTGGGGAGTAATAGATTACATATAAGGGATTACATAAAACGGTAACTGTAATCAGTTACATTACCAGCTAAAATATTGTAATCAGATGACTGATACTTTTGAAAAACTAGGTGACTACTTCGAGGAATACTTTTAAATTCAGATACGATGTTTGCGAGAAAAATCTTTGACATTTCTGTTTTCTCAATGACATTCAAATCAGGATTGAAAAACGGTGCAAAGTTTAAGTTTGTTCCACCTGAGTGGCACTGACCACTGTGATGACACACCAAATGTGCTTGATGGCTTGTGGGAAAAGAGCAGGAATTGGCTTTTGTAGGTTACAATCCAATCTATTTCTTTCAATGGTGCGACTGCAGTCGGCATCCAAAGATTATCCAACCAGTAGTGGTGTAGTCTACGGTGATATGGATATCACTTATTATTTATATCTACATAGCGCATTGATGTGAATCACACTGCTGCTCTCTCTTTTGCTATATGCGCCTTACGGATTGTGGTTGTTGTGGATGGTTGAACACAAATCTAAATGTGAATTTGAACACAATAATGGTTGAATTTAAGAAGCTTTAGCTGCCTATTAATCATTGTTTTTGAAACCAGTGGATAGCCACAGCTGCACAGTGCGGATCCCAGTCTATAGAATAACAGCTGTATAGTGTGGATCTCAGCCTATAGAATAACAGTGTGGATCCCAGCCTATAGAATAACAGTGTGGATCCCAGCCTATAGAATAACAGTGTGGATCCCAGCCTATAGAATAACAGCTGCATAGTGTGGATCCCAGCCTATAGAATAACAGCTGTATAGTGTGGATCCCAGCCTATAGAATAACAGTGTGGATCCCAGCCTATAGAATAACAGTGTGGATCCCAGCCTATAGAATAACAGCTGCATAGTGTGGATCCCAGCCTATAGAATAACAGCTGTATAGTGCAGCTGTTATTCTATAGGCTGGAATCCACACTATGCAGCTGTTATTCTATAGGCTGTAGTTGATACATCCATTTTTCGACTTAAATGATATATACAGTACCAGTCAAAAGTTTGGACACACCTACTCATTCAAGGGTTTTTCTTAATTTGGACTATTTTATACATCAAAATATAATATATTTTAGATTCTTCAAAGTAGCCATCCTTTGCCTTGATGACAGCTTTGCACACTCTTGGTAAAGCATGCTGTTCCATGAGCCCAATCAGTCTCCATGACAACAAAATCATAAACAACAGAGTAGGGCTGGCTAATACATCCTTAGTTTTGGGGTCATTCTCAGGTCAAACAATTTGACTAATCTATACTTCCATATTTCCAAGTCCTATTCTTGAAGATCAAGGGGTATAACTTTTATTGGAATGAGTAGAATTCTGATAGACTGATTTTTAATGTAAAGATATAATTTAATCATGTTATTATATGTAGCAGAGAGCGATGGGTTAGAAGAAGCCTACATAACCAACCCATAATGTAACATGTAACATCCATATATTGCCAACTATGTAAACCTTAACGTTAATTTATCCTGCAATAGATGTCGTTCAATTGGTAACTTACCTTTTGTCTTCTTCTAATGCCCTCTTAAGGGGAAAGTAATCTAAAAGTAACTGAATGTAATCAGATTGCGTTACTGAGTTGGGGAAATCCAAACGTTACTGATTAACATTTTGGACTCTGGTAACTAGTAACTGATTACATGTATAAAGTAACCTAGCCAACCCTGAGTGTAGGCATAGTGGAGGGTCAACTCAACTAAACACAGTTGGTCCACCGTTTTCAGAAAAATTATTTGAAAGTAGATTGAAAGTAAAGGGATTGTGTCTTTTCCCTACCTCTACATCACTGGCTGCCGGTAGACCTGTAGGACGTTCATGTTATAAAACACATTGTAGTCTAGTCTAGTAGGTTGACTGTGTGTTAGGTTGACCATCATGTTATAAAACACATTGTAGTCTAGTCTAGTAGGTTGACTGTGTGTTAGGTTCACCATCATGTTATAAAACACATTGTAGTCTAGTCTAGTAGGTTGACTGTGTGTTAGGTTCACCATCACGTTATAAAACACATTGTAGTCTAGTAGGTTGACTGTGTGTTAGGTTGACCATCATGTTATAAAACACATTGTAGTCTAGTCTAGTAGGTTGACTGTGTGTTAGGTTCACCATCACGTTATAAAACACATTGTAGTCTAGTAGGTTGACTGTGTGTTAGGTTCACCATCACGTTATAAAACACATTGTAGTCTAGTCTAGTAGGTTGACTGTGTGTTAGGTTCACCATCACGTTTGTCACGGGACAGTTTCAGCTCCATTTCAGATGTCCCACTTTTCAGGCTACAAAAAGGTAAATTTGTCAGCAAGACGCATAAATTAATGTAGGCCAATCAATGGCAATCGCAGATCAGGCATTTTTGGGGTTGTTTTGTAACACGCCCATTTCCATACTGGAGATAAAAAAAAACAATCAGATTAGAGATGCCATACTGGAGATAAAGACAATCAGATTAGAGATGCCATACTGGAGATAAAGACAATCAGATTAGAGATGCCATACTGGAGATAAAGACAATCAGATTAGAGATGCCATACTGGGAGATAAAGACAATCAGATTAGAGATGCAACTGGAGATAAAGACAATCAGATTAGAGATGCCATACTGGAGATAAAGGCAATCAGATTAGAGATGCCATACTGGATAAAGACATAAAGACAATCAGATTAGAGATGCCATACTGGAGATAAAGACAATCAGATTAGAGATGCCATACTGGAGATAAAGACAATCAGATTAGAGATGCCATACTGGAGATAAGGGCAATCAGATTAGAGATGCCATACTGGAGATAAAGACAATCAGATTAGAGATGCCATACTGGAGATAAGACAATCAGATTAGAGGGAGATAAAGACAATCAGATTAGAGATGCCATTAGAGATGCCATACTGAGATAAAGACAATCAGATTAGAGATGCCATACTGGAGAGATCAAAAATGCCATACAATCAATCAGATTAGAGATGCCATACTGGAGATAAGGACAATCAGATTAGAGATGCCATACTGGAGATAAAAAACAATCAGATTAGAGATGCCATAGATGGAATCAGATTAAGATGCCATACTGGACAATCAGATTAGAGATGCCATACTGGAGATAAAGACAATCAGATTAGAGATGCCATACTGGAGATAAGGGCAATCAGATTAGAGATGCCATACTGGAGAGATAAAGAGATGCCATACAATCAATCAGATTAGAGATGCCATACTGGAGATAAAGGGATTAGAGATGCAATCAGATTAGAGATGCCATACTGGATTAGATAAAAAAACAATCAGATTAGAGATGCCATACTGGAGATAAGGACAATCAGATTAGAGATGCCATACTGGAGATAAAAACAATCAGATTAGAGATGCCATACTGGAGATAAAGACAATCAGATTAGAGATGCCTGGAGATAAAAAAAACAATCAGATTAGAGAGATACTGGAGATAAGGCAATCAGATTAGAGATGCAATCATACTGGAGATAAAAATCAGATTAATCAGATTAGAGATGCCATACTGGAGATAAAGACAATCAGATTAGAGATAACTGGAGATAAAAAATAAGGGCAATCAGATTAGAGATGCCATACTGGAGATAAAAACAATCAGATTAGAGATGCCATACTGGAGATAAAGACAATCAGATTAGAGATGCCATACTGGAGATAAAGACAATCAGATTAGAGATGCCATACTGGATACTGGAGATAAGGGCAATCAGATTAGAGATGCCATACTGGAGATAAAAACAATCAGATTAGAGATGCCATACTGGAGATAAGGGCAATCAGATTAGAGATGCCATACTGGAGATAAAGACAATCAGATTAGAGATGCCATACTGGAGATAAAGACAATCAGAAGAGATGCAACTGGAGATAAAGAGATTAGAGATGCCATACTGGAGATAAAGACAATCAGATTAGAGATGCCATACTGGAGATAAGGGGCAATCAGATTAGAGATGCCATTAGAGATGCCATACTGGAGATAAAGGATTAGAGATAAGATAAGACAATCAGATTAGAGATGCCATACTGGAGATAAGGGCAATCAGATTAGAGATGCCATACTGGAGATAAGGGCAATCAGATTAGAGATGCCATACTGGAGATAAGGGCAATCAGATTAGAGATGCCAAAGATAAAAACAATCAGATTAGAGATGCCATACTGGAGATAAAAAAACAATCAGATTAGAGATGCCATACTGGAGATAAGGGGCAATCAGATTAGAGATGCCATACTGGAGATAAAAAAAAAACAATCAGATTAGAGATGCCATACTGGAGATAAAGACAATCAGATTAGAGATGCCATACTGGAGATAAAGACAATCAGATTAGAGATGCCATACTGGAGATAAAATCAGACAATCAATCAGATTAGAGATGCCATACTGGAGATAAAGACAATCAGATTAGAGATGCCATACTGGAGAGAGAGCCATACTGGAGATAAAGACAAAAAATAAAGACAATCAGATTAGAGATGCCATACTGGAGATAAAAACAATCAGATTAGAGATGCCATACTGGAGATAAGGGCAATCAGATTAGAGATGCCATACTGGAGATAAGGGCAATCAGATTAGAGATGCCATACTGGAGATAAGGGCAATCAGATTAGAGATGCCATACTGGAGATAAGGGCAATCAGATTAGAGATGCCATACTGGAGATAAGGGCAATCAGATTAGAGATGCCATACTGGAGATAAAGACAATCAGATTAGAGATGCCATACTGGAGATAAAGGCAATCAGATTAGAGATGCCATACTGGAGATAAAGACAATCAGATTAGAGATGCCATACTGGAGATAAAGGGATGCAATCAGATTAGAGATGCCATACTGGAGATAAAGACAATCAGATTAGAGATGCTGGAGATAAAAACAATCAGATTAGAGATAGATTAATAAGAAAATCAATTAAAGACAATCAGATTAGAGATGCCATACTGGAGATAAGGGAGATGCCAACTGGAGATAAAGACAATCAGATTAGAGATGCCATACTGGAGATAAGGGCAATCAGATTAGAGATGCCATACTGGAGATAAAGACAATCAGATTAGAGATGCCATACTGGAGATAAAGACAATCAGATTAGAGATGCCATACTGGAGATAAAGACAATCAGATTAGAGATGCCATACTGGAGATAAGAATCAGATTAGAGATGCCATACTGGAGATAAAGACAATCAGATTAGAGATGCCATACTGGAGATAAAAACAAACAATCAGATTAGAGATGCCATACTGGAGATAAAGACAATCAGATTAGAGATGCCATACTGGAGATAAGGGCAATCAGATTAGAGATGCCATACTGGAGATAAAGACAATCAGATTAGAGATGCCATACTGGAGATAAAGACAATCAGATTAGAGATGCCATACTGGATAAAGATCAGATTAGAGATGCCATACTGGAGATAAAAACAATCAGATTAGAGATGCCATACTGGATAAGATAGATTAGGGCAATACAGATTCAGATTAGATGCCATACTGGAGATAAGGGCAATCATCAGAGATTCAGATTAGATGCCATACTGGAGATAAAGACAATCAGATTAGAGATGCCATACTGGAGATAAGAATAAAGACAATCAATCAGATTAGAGATGCCATACTGGAGATAAAGACAATCAATTAGAGATGCAACTGGAGATAGATTATTAGAGATGCCATACTGGAGATAAAAACAATCAGATTAGAGATGCCATACTGGAGATAAAGACAATCATTAGATTAGAGATAAAGCAATCAGATTAGAGATGCTACTGGAGATAAAGACAATCAGATTAGAGATGCCATACTGGAGATAAGGGCAATCAGATTAGAGATGCCATACTGGAGATAAGGGCAATCAGATTAGAGATGCCATACTGGAGATAAAGACAATCAGATTAGCAATCAGATTAGAGATGCCATACTGGAGATAAAGACAATCAGATTAGAGATGCCATACTGGAGATAAAGGCAATCAGATTAGAGATGCCATACTGGAGATAATCAGATTAGAGGCAATGGAGATAAAGACAATCAGATTAGAGATGCCATACTGGAGATAAGATTAGAGATGCCATACTGGAGATAAAGACAATCAGATTAGAGATGCCATACTGGAGATAAGGGCAATCAGATTAGAGATGCCATACTGGAGATAAAGACAATCAGATTAGAGATGCCATACTGGAGATAATCAGATTAGAGATGCCATACTGGAGATAAAGACAATCAGATTAGAGATGCCATACTGGAGATAAAGACAATCAGATTAGAGATGCCATACTGGAGATAAGGGCAATCAGATTAGAGATGCCATACTGGAGATAAGGGCAATCAGATTAGAGATGCCATACTGGAGATAAAGACAATCAGATTAGAGATGCCATACTGGAGATAAAGACAATCAGATTAGAGATGCCATACTGGAGATAAAGACAATCAGATTAGAGATGCCATACTGGAGATAAAACAATCAGATTAGAGATGCCATACTGGAGATAAAGACAATCAGATTAGAGATGCCATACTGGAGATAAGATTAGAAGACAATCAGATTAGAGATGCCATACTGGAGATAAAGACAATCAGATTAGAGATGCCATACTGGAGATAAAGACAATCAGATTAGAGATGCCATACTGGAGATAAAGGCAATCAGATTAGAGATGCAATCATACTGGAGATAAAGACAATCAGATTAGAGATGCCATACTGGAGATAAAGACAATCAGATTAGAGATGCCATACTGGAGATAAAGACAATCAGATTAGAGATGCCATGGAGATAAGGGCAATCAGATTAGAGATGCCATACTGAGAGATCAGATTAGAGATGCCATACTGGAGATAAAGGCAATCAGATTAGAGATGCCATACTGGAGATAAGGGCAATCAGATTAGAGATGCCATACTGGAGATAAAGACAATCAGATTAGAGATGCCATACTGGAGATAATTAGAGATACAATCAGATTAGAGATGCCATACTGGAGATAAAGACAATCAGATTAGAGATGCCATACTGGAGATAAAGACAATCAGATAAAGACAATCAATCAGATTAGAGATGCCATACTGGAGATAAGGGCAATCAGATTAGAGATGCCATACTGGAGATAAGGGCAATCAGATTAGAGATGCCATACTGGAGATAAAGACAATCAGAAGAGATGCCAACTGGAGATAAAGGCAATCAGATTAGAGATGCCATACTGGAGATAAAGACAATCAGATTAGAGATGCCATACTGGAGATAAAGACAATCAGATTAGAGATGCCATACTGGAGATAAGGGCAATCAGATTAGAGATGGAGATAAAGACAATCAGATTAGAGATGCCATACTGGAGATAAGATTAGAGATGCAATCAATCAGATTAGAGATGCCATACTGGAGATAAAGATCAGATTAGAGATGCAATCAATCAGATTAGAGATGCCTGGAGATAAAGACAATCAGATTAGAGATGCCATACTGGAGATAAAGACAATCAGATTAGAGATGCCATACTGGAGATAAGGATTAGCAATGGAGATAAGGGCAATCAGATTAGAGATGCCATACTGGAGATAAGGATCAATTAGACAACTGGAGATAAAGACAATCAGATTAGAGATGCCATACTGAGATAACTGTTAATACTGAGATAAAGACAATCAGTTAGCGGAGATAAAAACAATCAGAAAACTACTGGAGATAAAAAAAACAATCAGATTAGAGGGCCATACTGGAGATAAAAAAACAATCAGCATGTTCCCATACTGAGATAAAGACAATCAGATTAGAGATGCCATACTGGAGATAAAGACAATCAGATTAGAGATGCCAAAGAACTGAAGTGCAAATGGCCACCATGCAGTTAGAGTACAGATAAAGACAATCAGATTAGGATTACAGATAAAGGGGAATACTGAGATAAAGACAATCAGAAGAGATGGAGATAAAGACAATAGATTAGAGATGCCATACTGTGAGATGACAATCAGATTAGAGATGCCATTTTGCAAAAAGACCCTGCTTTAGTCCAGGAGATAAAGACACATGGGCCAAGACCAATGCATACTGGAATGTCAATGGATGATACTGGAGATAAAGACAATCAGCCATGGGGGGATTAGAGATGCCTAGGATAAAGACAATCTGAGATAAAGACAATAAAGGTTCAGCCATGGGGGAGATAAAGACAATCAGATTAGAGATGATAAATAAAGACAATAAAGGTGCCATCAGATTAGAGATGCCATACTGGAGATAAAGACAATCAGATTAGAGATGCCATACTGGATAAGAGATAAAGACTAAAGGTTCAGCCATGGGATAAAGACAATCTTAGAGATGCCATACTGGAGATAAAGACAATCAGATTAGGTTCAGCCATGGGTTGGCCTGGGATAAAGGATTAGATAAAGACTAAAGGTTCAGAGATGCATACTGGGATAAAGACAATACTGAGATAAAGACAATCAGGGGATTAGAGATGCCATTGGAGATAAAGATGGGAGAGATGCCAACGCTGGGAGCCTAGGAGAGATAAAGACTAAAGGTTCAGATATGGGGGCCTAGGAGAGATAAAGACTAAAGGATCAGCCATGGGGGGCCTAGGAGAGATAAAGACTAAAGGTTCAGACATGGGGGGTTCAGCCTAGGAGAGATAAAGACTAAAGGTTCAGACATGGGGGGCCTAGGAGAGATAAAGACTAAAGGTTCAGCCATGGGGGGCCTAGGAGAGATAAAGACTAAAGTTTCAGCCATGGGTTGGCCTAGGAGAGATAAAGACTAAAGGTTCAGACATGGGGGGCCTAGGAGAGATAAAGACTAAAGGTTCAGACATGGGGGCCTAGGAGAGATAAAGACTAAAGGATCAGCCATGGGGGGCCTAGGAGAGATAAAGACTAAAGGTTCAGACATGGGGGGCCTAGGAGAGATAAAGACTAAAGGTTCAGAGGAGAGATAAAGACATGGGGGGGCCTAGGAGAGATAAAGACTAAAGGTTCAGCCATGGGGGGCCTAGGAGAGATAAAGACTAGGAAAGATAAAGACTAAAGTTTCAGCCATGGGGGGCCTAGGAAAGATAAAGACTAAAGTTTCAGCCATGCCTAGGAGAGATAAAGACTAAAGGTTCAGCCATGGGGGGCCTAGGAGAGATAAAGACTAAAGATTTAGCCGGAGAGATAAAGACTAAAGGGGGGGCCTAGGAGAGATAAAGACTAAAGGTTCAGCCATGGGGGGAGAGATAAAGACCTAGGAGAGATAAAGACTAAAGGTTCAGCCATGGGGAGGGCTAGGAGAGATAAAGACTAAAGGTTCAGCCATGGGGAGGGCTAGGAGAGATAAAGACTAAAGGTTCAGCCATGGGGGGGCTAGGAGAGATAAAGACTAAAGGTTCAGCCATGGGGGAGGCTAGGAGAGATAAAGACTAAAGGTTCAGCCATGGGGGGGCCTAGGAGAGATAAAGACTAAAGGTTCAGCCATGGGGGGCCTAGGAGAGATAAAGACTAAAGGTTCAGCCATGGGGGGGCCTAGGAGAGATAAAGACTAAAGGTTCAGCCATGGGGGGCCTAGGAGAGATAAAGACTAAAGGTTCAGCCATGGGGGGGGCCTAGGAGAGATAAAGACTAAAGGTTCAGCCATGGGGGGGGCCTAGGAGAGATAAAGACTAAAGGGGTGCCTAGGAGAGCATAAACCGGGTCCCAGCCAATCAGAATGAGTTTTCCCCCACGAAAGGGCTATATTACAGACAGTAATAGTCTTCAGCACCCCCTCTCCCTTCAGACGATCCCGCAGGTGAAGAAGCCGGATGTGGCGGTCTTGGTTACACATTGTATGCGGTTGTGAGGCCGGTTGGGCATACTGCGACTTATGGTAGAGAAATGAACATGAACTTCTCTGGCAACAGCTCCGGTGGACATTCCTGCAGTCAGCATGCCAGTTTCACAGTCCCTTAAAACTTGAGACATCTGTGGCATTGTGTTGTGTGACAAAACTGCACATTTTAGAGTGGCCTTTTATTGTCCCCGGCGCAAAGTACACCTGTGTAATGATCATGCTGTTTAATCAGCTTCTTGATATGCCACACCTGTCAGGTAGATGGATTATATTGGCAAAGGAGAAATGCTCACTAACAGAGATGAAAACAAATTTGAGAGAAATAGGCTATTTGTGCATTTGGAACATTTCTGGGATATTTTATTTCAGCTCATGGAACATGGGAACAACACTTTACATGTTGTGTTTATATTTTTGTTCAGTATAGATGATAGTGAAATGGTGAAAGCCAAGGAAATCAGGTGGCGTTCATCACTGTCTGTGGAGCTACATGCACACTCGTCAAGCGAGCCATTACCAGTCAAACTGGTTTTCACATGCCAAATAAAGATAGCACAGCAGACAGGCTGAGTTCATTCTGGACGCGGATAACCAGTGCTGATAAACAAGAATCCTTTTGTGTACCCACTGTGGGCGGATAAGGGTGTGCATACCTTGCGAGATATGTACTGTACAGTTTACATACACCTTAGCCAAATACATTTAAACTCAGTTTTTCACAATTCCTGACATTTAATCCCAGGAAAAATACCCTGTTTTAGGTCAGTTAGGATCACCACTTTATTTTAAGGATGTGAAATGTCAGAATAATAGTAGAGAGAATTATTTATTTCAGCTTTTATTTCTTTCATCACATTCCCAGTGGGTCAGAAGTTTACATGCACTCAATTAGTATTTGGTAGCATTTCCTTTAAATTGTTTAACTTGGGTCAAATGTTTCAGGTAGCCTTCCATAAGCTTCCCACAATAAGTTGGGTGAATTTTGGCCCATTCCTCCTGACAGAGTTGGTGTAACTGAGTCAGGTTTGTAGAACTCCTTGCCAGCAGATGCTTTTTTTGCTGCCACCCCCGTGCTTCATGGTTGGGATGGTGTTCTTCGGCTTGCAAGCCTCCCCATTTTTCTTCCAAACATAACGATGGTCACTTTGGCCAAACAGTTCTATTTTTGTTTCATCAGACCAGAGGAAATTGCTCCAAAAAGTACGATCTTTGTCCCCTTGTGCAGTTGCAAACCGTAGTCTTGTTATTTTATGGCGGTTTTGGACCAGTGGCTTCTTCCTTGCTGAGCGGCCTTTCAGGTTATGTTGATATAGGACTTGTTTTACTGTGGATGTAGATACTTTTGTACCTGTTTCCTAAAGCATCTTCACAAGGTCCTTTCCTGTTGTTCTGGGATTGATTTGCACTTTTCGCACCAAAGTACGTTCATCTCTAGGAGACAGAACGCGTCTCCTTCCTGAGCGGTTTGACGGCTGCGTGGTCCCATGGTGTTTATACTTGTGTACTATTGTTTGTACAGATGAACATGGTACCTTCAGGCGTTTCGAAATTGCTCCCAAGGTAGAACCAGCTTGTGGAAGTCTACATTTTTGGCTGATTTATTTTGATTTTCCCATGATGTCAAGCAAAGAGGTACTGAGTTTGAAGGTTGGCCTTGAAGTACATCCACAGGTACACCTCCAATTGACTCAAATTATGTCAATTAGCCTATCAGAAGCTTCTAAAGCCATGACATCATTTGCTGTAATTTTCCAAGCTGTTTAAAGGCACAGTCAACTTAGTGTATGTAAACTTCTGACCCACTGGAATTGTGATAAAGTGAATTATAAGTGAAATACTCTGTCTGTAAACAATTGTTGGAAAAATGACTTGTGTCATGCACAAAGTAGATGTCCTAACCGACTTCAAATCAAATCAAATCAAATCAAATTTATTTATATAGCCCTTCGTACATCAGCTGATATCTCAAAGTGCTGTACAGAAACCCAGCCTAAAACCCCAAACAGCAAACAATGCAGGTGTAAAAACACGGTGGCTAGGAAAAACTCCCTAGAAAGGCCAAAACCTAGGAAGAAACCTAGAGAGGAACCGGGCTATGTGGGGTGGCCAGTCCTCTTCTGGCTGTGCCGGGTAGAGATTATAACAGAACATGACCAAGATGTTCAAATGTTCATAAATGACCAGCATGGTCGAATAATAATAAGGCAGAACAGTTGAAACTGGAGCAGCAGCACAGTCAGGTGGACTCGGGACAGCAAGGAGCCATCATGTCAGGTAGTCCTGGGGCACGGTCCTAGGGCTCAGGTCCTCAGAGAGAGAGAAAGAAAGAGAGAATTAGAGAGAGCATACTCTCTAGACTTGCCAAAATTTGTGGAGTTGTTGAAAAAGTAGTTTTAATGACTCCAACCTTAGTGCATGTAAACTTCCGACTTCAACTGTATAATGAAAAGGGGATAATACCTTTCTAGGACCTCAAACAAATTTATTCACTTCCTGGTTCCTTTACCTACAGTTAAGATCTTTGTTAAAAGCTCGTGGTGTACCATGGGATGCCCCGTTAACATCCCAAATAATGCTTACATGGATAGACCCTTCATTAACTTCTAAAATGGTCTCTGCCGGATATGATTGACTGCTGTCTGTTAAATGCTCTACATTGGGTGTCTCTAGTATGGAACTGTGATATGCAGGGATTGGGGCACGAGCTGAACCGGGATACCATCTGGGAAAATGTATTTGTTTCGTCTAGTAACCCAGCAAGTCAGCTTATACATTATATGTCCTGTGGCTTATACATTATAAGCTGATACATAGAAGTTATGCAACTCCATTTAGATGTTTTAAGCTGAAGCTGATTCCTACTCCAATATGTGATATGCAGTCGGAACACTAATGGTCACATTTTGGGAATGTCCTGTGGTGTCCCAGTTCTGGTCACATGTTTTAGGAATGTCCTGTGGTGTCCCAGTTATGGTCATGTTTTGGGAATGTCCTGTGGTGTCCCAGTTATGGTCATGTGTTGGGAATGTCCTGTGGTGTCCAAGTTATGGTCACATGGTTTGGGAATGTCCTGTGATGTCCCAGTTCTGGTCACATGTTTTAGGAATGTCCTGTGGTGTCCCAGTTCTGGTCACATGTTTTGGGAATATCCTGTGATGTCCCAGTTCTGGTCATGTTTTGGGAATGTCCTGTGGTGTCCCAGTTATGGTCACATGTTTTGGTAAAATTCTGTGATGTCCCAGTCTGGTCACATGGTTTTGGAATGTCCTGTGGTGTCCCAGTTATGGTCACATGTTTTTGGAATATCCTGTGGGGTCCCAGTTCTGGTCACATGTTTTGGGCATGTCCTATTGTGTTCTGGTCACATGTGTTGGGAATGTCCTGTGATGTCCCAGTCTGGTCACATGGTTTTGGAATGTCCTGTGGTGTCCCAGTTATGGTCACATGTTTTTGGAATATCCTGTGGGGTCCCAGTTCTGGTCACATGTTTTGGGCATGTCCTATTGTGTTCTGGTCACATGTGTTGGGAATGTCCTGTGATGTCCCAGTCTGGTCACATGTTTTGGGAATGTCCTGTGGTTTCCCAGTTCTGGCCACATGTTTTGAGAATGTCCTGTGATGTCCCAGTTCTGGTCACATGTTTTGGGAATGTCCTGTGGTGTCCCAGTTATGGTCAAATGGTTTGGGAATGTCCTGTGGTGTCCCAGTTCTGGCCACATGTTTTGGGAATGTCCTGTGGTGTCCCAGTCTGGTCACATGTTTTGGGAATGTCCTGTGGTTTCCCAGTTCTGGCCACATGTTTTGGGAATGTCCTGAGGTGTCCCAGTTCTGGTAACATGTTTTGGGAATGTCCTGTGGGGTCCCAGTTCTGGTAACATGTTTTGGGAATGTCCTGAGGTGTTCTGGTCACATGTTTTGGGAATGTCCTGTGGTTTCCATGTTCTGGCCACATGTTTTGGGAATGTCCTGAGGTGTCCCAGTTCTGGTCACATATTTTAGGAATGTCCTGAGGTGTCCCAGTTCTGGTCACATGTTTTGGGAATGTCCTGTTTTGGTGTCTGTGAGTTCTGGTCACATGTTTTGGGAATGTCCTGGGTGTCCCAGTTGGTCACATGTTTTGGGAATGTCCTGTGATGTCCCAGTCTGGTCACATGTTTTGGGAATGTCCTGTGGTTTCCTAGTTCTGGCCACATGGTTTTGTCCTGTGGTGTGCCAATGTCCATGGTTTGTTTTGGAATGTCCTGAGGTGTCCCAGTTCTGGTAACATGTTTTGGGAATGTCCTGTGGTGTCCCAGTTCTGGTAACATGTTTGGGAATGTCCTGTGGTGTTCTGGTCATGTTTTGGGAATGTCCTGTGGTGTCCCAGTTCTGGTCACATGTTTTGGGAATGTCCTGTGGTGTCCCAGTTCTGGTCACATGTTTTGGGAATGTCCTGTGGTGTCCCAGTTCTGGTCACATGTTTTGGGAATGTCCTGTGGTGTGCTGGTCCATGTTTTGGGAATGTCAGTTCTGGTCACATGTTTTGGGAATGTCCTGTGGTGTCCCAGTTCCCAGTTCTGGTCACATGTTTTGGGAATGTCCTGTGGTGTCCCAGTTCTGGTAACATGTTTTGGGAATGTCCTGTGGTGTCCCAGTTCTGGTCACATGTTTTGGGAATGTCCTGTGGTGTCCCAGTTCTGGTCATGTTTTGGGAATGTCCTGTTGGGTCCCAGTTCTGGTCATGTTTTGGGAATGCCTGTGGTGTCCCAGTTATGGTCACATGTTTTGGGAATGTCCTGTGGGTCCCAGGTGTCACAATGTTCTGGTCACAGTTTGGGTGTCATGTGGGGTCCCAGTTATGGAATGTCAGTGGTCAAATGTTTTGGGAATGTCCTGTCCCAGTTATGTTCACATGTTTTGGGAATGTCCTGTGGTGTCCCGGTTATGGTTACATGGTTTGGGAATGTCCTGTGGTGTCCCAGTTATGGTCACATCATTTGGGAATGTCCTGTGGTGTCCCAGTTCTGGTCATGTTTTGAGAATGTCCTGTGGTGTCCCAGTTCTGGTCACATGTTTTGGGAATGTCCTTTGGTGTCCCAGTTCTGGTCACATGTTTTGGGAATGTCCTGTGGTGTCCCAGTTCTGGTCATGTTTTGGGAATGTCCTGTTGGGTCCCAGTTCTGGTCATGTTTTGGGAATGCCTGTGGTGTCCCAGTTATGGTCACATGGTTTGGGAATGTCCTGTGGTGTCCCAGTTCTGGTCATGTTTTGGGAATGTCCTGTTGGGTCCCAGTTCTGGTCATGTTTTGGGAATGCCTGTGGTGTCCCAGTTATGGTCACATGGTTTGGGAATGTCCCGTGTGGTCCCAGTTCTGGTCAAGTTTTGGGAATGTCCTGTGGTGTCCCAGTTATGGTCACATGGTTTGGGAATGTCCTGTGGTGTCTCAGTTACGGTCACATGGTTTGGGAATGTCCTGTGGTGTCCCACTTCTGGTCAAATGTTTTGGGAATGTCCTGTGGTGTCCCAGTTATGGTCACATGTTTTGGGAATGTCCTGTGGTGTCCCAGTTCTGGTCACATGTTCTGGGAATGTCCTGAGGTGTTCTGGTCACATGTTTTGGGAATGTCCTGTGGTGTCCCAGTTATGGTCACATGGTTTGGGAATGTCCTGTGGTGTCCCAGTTCTGGCCACATGTTTTGGGAATGTTCCTGTGGTGTCCCAGTTCTGGTCGTGACATATTTTAGGGATGTCCTGTGGTGTCCGAGTTCTGGCCACATGTTTTGGGAATGTCCTGTGGTGTCCCAGTTGTGGTCACATGTTTTGGGAATGTCCTGTGGTGTCCCAGTTCTGGTCAAATGTTTTGGGAATGTCCTGTGGTGTCCCAGTTATGGTCACATGTTTTGGGAATGTCCTGTGGTGTCCCAGTTATGGTTACATGGTTTGGGAATGTCCTGTGGTGTCCCAGTTCTGGTCACATGTTTTGGGAATGTCCTGTGGTGTCCCAGTTATGGTCACATCGTTTGGGAATGTCCTGTGGTGTCCCAGTTCTGGTCATGTTTTGAGAATGTCCTGTGGTGTCCCAGTTCTGGTCACATGTTTTGGGAATGTCCTGTGGTGTCCGAGTTCTGGTCACATGTTTTGGGAATGTCCTGAGGTGTGCTGGTCACATGTTTTGGGAATGTCCTGTGATGTCCCAGTCTGGTCACATGTTTTGGGAATGTCCTGTGGTTTCTGGTCACATGTTTTGGGAATGTCCTGTGGTTTCCTAGTTCTGGCCATGTTTTGGGAATGTCCTGTGGTGTCCCAGTTCTGGTAACATGTTTTGGGAATGTCCTGTGGTGTCCCAGTTCTGGTCATGTTTTGGGAATGTCCTGTTGGGTCCCAGTTCTGGTCATGTTTTGGGAATGCCTGTGGTGTCCCAGTTATGGTCACATGGTTTGGGAATGTCCCGTGTGGTCCCAGTTCTGGTCATGTTTTGGGAATGTCCTGTGGGGTCCCGGTTCTGCTCACATAGTTTGGGAATGTCATGTGGGGTCCCAGTTATGGTCACATGGTTTATGAATGTCCTGTGGTGTCCCAGTTCTGGTCAAATGTTTTGGGAATGTCCTGTGGTGTCCCAGTTATGTTCACATGTTTTGGGAATGTCCTGTGGTGTCCCGGTTATGGTTACATGGTTTGGGAATGTCCTGTGGTGTCCCAGTTCTGGTCACATGTTTTGGGAATGTCCTGTGGTGTCCCAGTTATGGTCACATCGTTTGGGAATGTCCTGTGGTGTCCCAGTTCTGGTCATGTTTTGAGAATGTCCTGTGGTGTCCCAGTTCTGGTCACATGTTTTGGGAATGTCCTGTGGTGTCCCAGTTCTGGTCATGTTTTGGGAATGTCCTGTTGGGTCCCAGTTCTGGTCATGTTTTGGGAATGCCTGTGGTGTCCCAGTTATGGTCACATGGTTTGGGAATGTCCTGTGGTGTCCCAGTTCTGGTCATGTTTTGGGAATGTCCTGTTGGGTCCCAGTTCTGGTCATGTTTTGGGAATGCCTGTGGTGTCCCAGTTATGGTCACATGGTTTGGGAATGTCCCGTGTGGTCCCAGTTCTGGTCAAGTTTTGGGAATGTCCTGTGGTGTCCCAGTTATGGTCACATGGTTTGGGAATGTCCTGTGGTGTCTCAGTTACGGTCACATGGTTTGGGAATGTCCTGTGGTGTCCCACTTCTGGTCAAATGTTTTGGGAATGTCCTGTGGTGTCCCAGTTATGGTCACATGTTTTGGGAATGTCCTGTGGTGTCCCAGTTCTGGTCACATGTTCTGGGAATGTCCTGAGGTGTTCTGGTCACATGTTTTGGGAATGTCCTGTGGTGTCCCAGTTATGGTCACATGGTTTGGGAATGTCCTGTGGTGTCCCAGTTCTGGCCACATGTTTTGGGAATTTCCTGTGGTGTCCCAGTTCTCGTGACATATTTTAGGAATGTCCTGCGGTGTCCGAGTTCTGGCCACATGTTTTGGGAATGTCCTGTGGTGTCCCAGTTGTGGTCACATGGTTTGGGAATGTCCTGTGGTGTCCCAGTTCTGGTCAAATGTTTTGGGAATGTCCTGTGGTGTCCCAGTTATGGTCACATGTTTTGGTAATGTCCTGTGGTGTCCCGGTTATGGTTACATGGTTTGGGAATGTCCTGTGGTGTCCCAGTTCTGGTCACATGTTTTGGGAATGTCCTGTGGTGTCCCAGTTATGGTCACATCGTTTGGGAATGTCCTGTGGTGTCCCAGTTCTGGTCATGTTTTGAGAATGTCCTGTGGTGTCCCAGTTCTGGTCACATGTTTTGGGAATGTCCTGTGGTGTCCCAGTTATGGTCACATGGTTTGGGAATGTCCTGTGGTGTCCCAGTTCTGGTCATGTTTTGGGAATGTCCTGTTGGGTCCCAGTTCTGGTCATATTTTGGGAATGCCTGTGGTGTCCCAGTTATGGTCACATGGTTTGGGAATGTCCTGTGGTGTCCCAGTTCTGGTCATGTTTTGGGAATGTCCTGTTGGGTCCCAGTTCTGGTCATGTTTTGGGAATGCCTGTGGTGTCCCAGTTCAGGTCATGTTTTGGGAATGTCCTTTGGTTTCCCAGTTCTGGCCACATCATTTGGGAATGTCCCGTGTGGTCCAGTTCTGGTCACATGTTTTGGGAATGTCCTGTGGGGTCCCAGTTCTGGTAACATGTTTTGGGAATGTCCTGTGGTGTCCCAGTTCTGGTCATGTTTTGGGAATGTCCTGTTGGGTCCCAGTTCTGGTCATGTTTTGGGAATGCCTGTGGTGTCCCAGTTATGGTCACATGGTTTGGGAATGTCCTGTGGTGTCTCAGTTACGGTCACATGGTTTGGGAATGTCCTGAGGTGTTCTGGTCACATGTTTTGGGAATGTCCTGTGATGTCCCAGTCTGGTCACATAGTTTGGGAATGTCCCGTGTGGTCCCAGTTATGGTCACATGGTTTGGGAATGTCCTGAGGTGTCCCAGTTCTGGTCACATGTTTTGGGAATGTCCTGTGGTGTCCGAGTTCTGTTCATATGTTTTGGGAATGTCCTGAGGTGTTCTGGTCACATGTTTTGGGAATGTCCTGTGATGTCCCAGTCTGGTCACATGTTTTGGGAATGTCCTGTGGGGTCCCAGTTCTGGTAACATGTTTTGGGAATGTCCTGTGGTGTCCCAGTTCTGGTCATGTTTTGGGAATGTCCTGTTGGGTCCCAGTTCTGGTCATGTTTTGGGAATGCCTGTGGTGTCCCAGTTATGGTCACATCGTTTGGGAATGTCCCGTGTGGTCCAGTTCTGGTCACATGTTTTGGGAATGTCCTGTTGGGTCCCAGTTCTGGTCATGTTTTGGGAATGCCTGTGGTGTCCCAGTTATGGTCACATGGTTTGGGAATGTCCTGTGGTGTCCCAGTTCTGGTCATGTTTTGGGAATGTCCTGTTGGGTCCCAGTTCTGGTCATGTTTTGGGAATGCCTGTGGTGTCCCAGTTCAGGTCATGTTTTGGGAATGTCCTTTGGTTTCCCAGTTCTGGCCACATCATTTGGGAATGTCCCGTGTGGTCCAGTTCTGGTCACATGTTTTGGGAATGTCCTGTGGGGTCCCAGTTCTGGTAACATGTTTTGGGAATGTCCTGTGGTGTCCCAGTTCTGGTCATGTTTTGGGAATGTCCTGTTGGGTCCCAGTTCTGGTCATGTTTTGGGAATGCCTGTGGTGTCCCAGTTATGGTCACATGGATTGGGAATGTCCTGTGGTGTCTCAGTTACGGTCACATGGTTTGGGAATGTCCTGAGGTGTTCTGGTCACATGTTTTGGGAATGTCCTGTGATGTCCCAGTCTGGTCACATAGTTTGGGAATATCCCGTGTGGTCCCAGTTATGGTCACATGGTTTGGGAATGTCCTGAGGTGTCCCAGTTCTGGTCACATGTTTTGGGAATGTCCTGTGGTGTCCGAGTTCTGTTCATATGTTTTGGGAATGTCCTGAGGTGTTCTGGTCACATGTTTTGGGAATGTCCTGTGATGTCCCAGTCTGGTCACATGTTTTGGGAATGTCCTGTGGGGTCCCAGTTCTGGTAACATGTTTTGGGAATGTCCTGTGGTGTCCCAGTTCTGGTCATGTTTTGGGAATGTCCTGTGGTCCCAGTTCCAGTTTTGGGAATGGTCCCAGTTATGGTCACATCGTTTGGGAATGTCCCGTGGGTCCAGTTCTGGTCACATGGTTTGGGAATGTCCTGTGGTGTCCCAGTTCTGGTCACATGGTTTGGGAATGTCCTGTCGTGTCCCAGTTCTGGTAGCATGTTTTGGGAATGTCCTGTGGTGTCCCAGTTCTGGTCACATGTTTTGGGAATGTCCTGTGGTGTCCCAGTTCTGGTCACATCGTTTGGGAATGTCCTGTGGGTCCAGTTCTGGTCACATGTTTGGGAATGTCCTGTGGTGTCCCAGTTCTGGTCACATGGTTTGGGAATGTCCTGTGGTGTCCCAGTTCTGGTAACATGTTTTGGGAATGTCCTGTGATGTCCCAGTTCTGGTCACATAGTTTGGGAATGTCCTGTGTGGTCCCAGTTCTGGTCACATGGTTTGGGAATGTCCTGTTGGTGTCCCAGTTCTGGTCACATGTTTTGGGAATGTCCTGTGGTGTCCCAGTTCTGGTCACATGTTTTGGGAATGTCCTGTGGTCCAGTTCTGGTCACATGTTTTGGGAATGTCCTGTGGTGTCCCAGTTCTGGTCACATGTTTTGGGAATGTCCTGTGGGGTCCCAGTTCTGGTAACATGTTTTGGGAATGTCCTGTGGTGTCCCAGTTCTGGTCACATGTTTTGGGAATGCCTGTGGTGTCCCAGTTATGGTCACATGGTTTGGGAATGTCCTGTGGTGTCCCAGTTCTGGTCACATGTTTTGGGAATGTCCTGTTGGGTCCCAGTTCTGGTCATGTTTTGGGAATGCCTGTGGTGTCCCAGTTCTGGTCATGTTTTGGGAATGTCCTGTGGTGTCCCAGTTCTGGTCACATCATTTGGGAATGTCCTGTGGGTCCAGTTCTGGTCACATGTTTTGGGAATGTCCTGTGGGGTCCCAGTTCTGGTCACATGTTTTGGGAATGTCCTGTGGTGTCCCAGTTCTGGTCATGTTTTGGGAATGTCCTGTTGGGTCCCAGTTCTGGTCATGTTTTGGGAATGCCTGTGGTGTCCCAGTTATGGTCACATGGTTTGGGAATGTCCTGTGGTGTCTCAGTTACTGGTCACATGGTTTGGGAATGTCCTGTTGGTGTTCTTCTGGTCACATGTTTTGGGAATGTCCTGTGATGTCCCAGTCTGGTCACATAGTTTGGGAATGTCCCGTGTGGTCCCAGTTATGGTCACATGGTTTGGGAATGTCCTGAGGTGTCCCAGTTCTGGTCACATGTTTTGGGAATGTCCTGTGGTGTCCGAGTTCTGTTCATATGTTTTGGGAATGTCCTGAGGTGTTCTGGTCACATGTTTTGGGAATGTCCTGTGATGTCCCAGTCTGGTCACATGTTTTGGGAATGTCCTGTGGGGTCCCAGTTCTGGTAACATGTTTTGGGAATGTCCTGTGGTGTCCCAGTTCTGGTCATGTTTTGGGAATGTCCTGTTGGGTCCAAGTTCTGGTCATGTTTTGGGAATGCCTGTGGTGTCCCAGTTATGGTCACATCGTTTGGGAATGTCCCGTGTGGTCCAGTTCTGGTCACATGTTTTGGGAATGTCCTGTTGGGTCCCAGTTCTGGTCATGTTTTGGGAATGCCTGTGGTGTCCCAGTTATGGTCACATGGTTTGGGAATGTCCTGTGGTGTCACAGTTCTGGTCATGTTTTGGGAATGTCCTGTTGGGTCCCAGTTCTGGTCATGTTTTGGGAATGCCTGTGGTGTCCCAGTTCAGGTCATGTTTTGGGAATGTCCTTTGGTTTCCCAGTTCTGGCCAGTTATCATTTGGGAATGTCCTGTGTGGTCCAGTTCTGGTCACATGTTTTGGGAATGTCCTGTGGGGTCCCAGTTCTGGTAACATGTTTTGGGAATGTCCTGTGGTGTCCCAGTTCTGGTCATGTTTTGGGAATGTCCTGTTGGGTCCCAGTTCTGGTCATGTTTTGGGAATGCCTGTGGTGTCCCAGTTATGGTCACATGGTTTGGGAATGTCCTGTGGTGTCTCCAGTTACGGTCACATGGTTTGGGAATGTCCTGAGGTGTTCTGGTCACATGTTTTGGGAATGTCCTGTGATGTCCCAGTCTGGTCACATAGTTTGGGAATGTCCCGTGTGGTCCCAGTTATGGTCACATGGTTTGGGAATGTCCTGAGGTGTCCCAGTTCTGGTCACATGTTTTGGGAATGTCCTGTGGTGTCCGAGTTCTGTTCATATGTTTTGGGAATGTCCTGAGGTGTTCTGGTCACATGTTTTGGGAATGTCCTGTGATGTCCCAGTCTGGTCACATGTTTTGGGAATGTCCTGTGGGGTCCCAGTTCTGGTAACATGTTTTGGGAATGTCCTGTGGTGTCCCAGTTCTGGTCATGTTTTGGGAATGCCTGTGGTGTCCCAGTTATGGTCACATCGTTTGGGAATGTCCCGTGTGGTCCAGTTCTGGTCACATGGTTTGGGAATGTCCTGTGGTGTCCCAGTTCTGGTCACATGGTTTGGGAATGTCCTGTCGTGTCCCAGTTCTGGTAGCATGTTTTGGGAATGTCCTGTGGTGTCCCAGTTCTGGTCACATGTTTTGGGAATGCCTGTGGTGTCCCAGTTATGGTCACATCGTTTGGGAATGTCCCGTGTGGTCCAGTTCTGGTCACATGGTTTGGGAATGTCCTGTGGTGTCCCAGTTCTGGTCACATGGTTTGGGAATGTCCTGTGGGGTCCCAGTTCTGGTAACATGTTTTGGGAATGTCCTGTGATGTCCCAGTCTGGTCACATAGTTTGGGAATGTCCCGTGTGGTCCCAGTTATGGTCACATGGTTTGGGAATGTCCTGAGGTGTCCCAGTTCTGGTCACATGTTTTGGGAATGTCCTGTGGTGTCCCAGTTCTGGTCACATGTTTTGGGAATGTCCTGAGGTCCCAGTTCTGGTCACATGTTTTGGGAATGTCCTGTGAGTCCCAGTTCTGGTCACATGTTTTGGGAATGTCCTGTGGTGTCCCAGTTCTGGTAACATGTTTTGGGAATGTCCTGTGGTGTCCCAGTTCTGGTCACATGTTTTGGGAATGTCCTGTGGTGTCCCAGTTATGGTCACATGTTTTGGGAATGTCCTGTGGTCCAGTTCTGGTAACATGTTTTGGGAATGTCCTGTGGTGTCCCAGTTCTGGTCATGTTTTGGGAATGTCCTGTTGGGTTTCTGGTCATGTTTTGGGAATGCCTGTGGTGTCCCAGTTGGTCACATGTTTGGGAATGTCCCGTGTGGTCCAGTTCTGGTCACATGGTTTGGGAATGTCCTGTGGTGTCCCAGTTCTGGTCACATGGTTTGGGAATGTCCTGTCGTGTCCCAGTTCTGGTAGCATGTTTTGGGAATGTCCTGTGGTGTCCCAGTTCTGGTCACATGTTTTGGGAATGCCTGTGGTGTCCCAGTTATGGTCACATCGTTTGGGAATGTCCCGTGTGGTCCAGTTCTGGTCACATGGTTTGGGAATGTCCTGTGGTGTCCCAGTTCTGGTCACATGGTTTGGGAATGTCCTGTGGGGTCCCAGTTCTGGTAACATGTTTTGGGAATGTCCTGTGGTGTCCCAGTTCTGGTCATGTTTTGGGAATGTCCTGTTGGGTCCCAGTTCTGGTAGCATGTTTTGGGAAAGTCCTGAGGTGTCCCAGTTCTGGTCACATGTTTTGGGAATGCCTGTGGTGTCCCAGTTATGGTCACATCATTTGGGAATGTCCCGTGTGGTCCAGTTCTGGTCACATGGTTTGGGAATGTCCTGTGGTGTCCCAGTTCTGGTCATGTTTTGGGAATGTCCTGTTGGGTCCCAGTTCTGGTCATGTTTTGGGAATGACTGTGGTGTCCCAGTTATGGTCACATCGTTTGGGAATGTCCCGTGTGGTCTAGTTCTGGTCACATGGTTTGGGAATGTCCTGTGGTGTTCCAGTTCTGGTCACATGGTTTGGGAATGTCCTGTCGTGTCCCAGTTCTGGTCAAATGTTTTGGGAATGTCCTGTGGTGTCCCAGTTATGGTCACAGGGTTTGGGATTGTCCTGTGGTGTCCCAGTTCTGGTCACATGTTTTGAGAATGTCCTGTGGTGTCCGAGTTCTGGTCATATGTTTTGGGAATGTCCTGAGGTGTTCTGGTCACATGGTTTGGGAATGTCCTGTGATGTCCCAGTCTGGTCACATGGTTTGGGAATGTCCCGTGTGGTCCCAGTTATGGTCACATGGTTTGGGAATGTCCTTTTGGGTCCCAGTTCTGGTCATGTTTTGGGAATGCCTGTGGTGTCCCAGTTATGGTCACATGGTTTGGGAATGTCCTGTGATGTCCCAGTTCTGGTCACATGGTTTGGGAATGTCCTGTGTGTCCCAGTTCTGGTCAAATGTTTTGGGAATGTCCTGTGGTGTCCCAGTTATGGTCACATGGCTTGGGAATGTCCTGTAGTGTCCCAGTTCTGGTCACATGTTTTGGGAATGTCCTGTGGTGTCCGAGTTCTGGTCACATGTTTTGGGAATGTCCTGAGGTGTTCTGGTCACATGTTTTGGGAATATCTTGTGATGTCCCAGTCTGGTCACATGTTTTGGGAATGTCCTGTGGTTTCCCAGTTCTGGCCACATGTTTTGGGAATGTCCTGTGGTGTCCCAGTTCTGGTTACATGGTTTGGGAATGTCCTGTCGTGTCCCAGTTCTGGTCACATGGTTTGGGAATGTCCTGTGGTGTCCCAGTTCTGGCCATATGTTTTGGGAATGTCCTGTGGTGTCCCAGTTCTGGTCACATGGTTTGGGAATGTCCTGTCGTGTCCCAGTTCTGGTCAAATGTTTTGGGAATGTCCTGTGGTGTCCCAGTTCTGGCCACATGTTTTGGGAATGTCCTGTGGTGTCCCAGTTCTGGTAACATATTTTAGGAATGTCCTGTGGTGTCCCAGTTCTGGTCACATGTTTTGGGAATGTCCTGTGGTGTGCCAGTTATGGTCACATGGTTTGGGAATGTCCTGAGGTGTCCCAGTTCTGGTAACATGTTTTGGGAATGTCCTGTGGGGTCCCAGTTCTGGTAACATGTTTTGGGAATGTCCTGTGGTGTCCCAGTTCTGGTCATGTTTTGGGAATGTCCTTTTGGGTCCCAGTTCTGGTCATGTTTTGGGAATGTCCTTTTGGGTCCCAGTTCTGGTCATGTTTTGGGAATGCCTGTGGTTTCCCAGTTATGGTCACATCGTTTGGGAATGTCCCGTGTGGTCCAGTTCTGGTCACATGGTTTGGGAATGTCCTGTGGTGTCCCAGTTCTGGTCACATGGTTTGGGAATGTCCTGTCGTGTCCCAGTTCTGGTCAAATGTTTTGGGAATGTCCTGTGGTGTCCCAGTTATGGTCACAGGGTTTGGGATTGTCCTGTGGTGTCCCAGTTATGGTCACATGGCTTGGGAATGTCCTGTAGTGTCCCAGTTCTGGACACATGTTTTGGGAATGTCCTGTGGTGTCCGAGTTCTGGTCACATGTTTTGGGAATGTCCTGAGGTGTTCTGGTCACATGTTTTGGGAATATCTTGTGATGTCCCAGTCTGGTCACATGTTTTGGGAATGTCCTGTGGTTTCCCAGTTCTGGCCACATGTTTTGGGAATGTCCTGTGGTGTCCCAGTTCTGGTTACATGGTTTGGGAATGTCCTGTCGTGTCCCAAGTTCTGGTCAAATGTTTTGGGAATGTCCTGTGGTGTCCCAGTTCTGGTCACATGGTTTGGGAATGTCCTGTGGTGTCCCAGTTCTGGCCATATGTTTTGGGAATGTCCTGTGGTGTCCCAGTTCTGGTCACATGTTTTGGGAATGTCCTGTGGTGTCCCAGTTATGGTCAAATGGTTTGGGAATGTCCTGTGGTGTCCCAGTTCTGGCCACATGTTTTGGGAATGTCCTGTGGTGTCCCAGTTCTGGCCACATGTTTTGGGAATGTCCTGTGGTGTCCCAGTTATGGTCACATGATTTGGGAATGTCCTGTGGTTTCCCAATGATGGTCACATGGTTTGGGAATGTCCTGTGGGGTCCCAGTTCTGGTAACATGTTTTGGGAATGTCCTTTGGTGTCCCAGTTCTGGTAACATGGTTTGGGAATGTCCTGTGGTGTGCCAGTTATGGTCACATGGTTTGGGAATGTCCTGTGGTGTCCCAGTTATGGTCACATGGTTTGGGAATGTGCTGTGGTGTCTCAGTTACGGTCACGTGGTTTGGGAATGTCCTGTGGTGTCTCAGTTATGGTCACATAGTTTGGGAATGTCCCGTGTGGTCCAGTTCTGGTCACATGGTTTGGGAATGTCCTGTGGTGTCCCAGTTCTGGTCACATGGTTTGGGAATGTCCTGTCGTGTCTCAGTTCTGGTCAAATGTTTTGGGAATGTCATGTGGTGTCCCAGTTATGGTCACAGGGTTTGGGATTGTCCTGTGGTGTCCCAGTTCTGGTCACATGTTTTGGGAATGTCCTGTGGTGTCCGAGTTCTGGTCACATGTTTTGGGAATGTCCTGAGGTGTTCTGGTCACATGTTTTGGGAATGTCCTGTGATGTCCCAGTCTGGTCACATGTTTTGGGAATGTCCTGTGGTTTCCCAGTTCTGGCCACATGTTTTGGGAATGTCCTGTGGTGTCCCAGTTCTGGTCACATGATTTGGGAATGTCCTGTCGTGTCCCAGTTCTGGTCAAATGTTTTGGGAATGTCCTGTCGTGTCCCAGTTCTGGTCACATGGTTTGGGAATGTCCTGTGGTGTCCCAGTTCTGGCCATATGTTTTGGGAATGTCCTGTGGTGTCCCAGTTCTGGTCACATGGTTTGGGAATGTCCTGTCGTGTCCCAGTTCTGGTCAAATGTTTTGGGAATGTCCTGTGGTGTCCCAGTTCTGGCCACATGTTTTGGGAATGTCCTGTGGTGTCCCAGTTCTGGTAACATATTTTAGGAATGTCCTGTGGTGTCCCAGTTCTGGTCACATGTTTTGGGAATGTCCTGTGGTGTCCCAGTTCTGGTCATGTTTTGGGAATGTCCTTTTGGGTCCCAGTTCTGGTCATGTTTTGGGAATGTCCTGTGGTTTCCCAGTTATGGTCACATGTTTGGGAATGTCCTGTGGTCCAGTTCTGGTCACATGGTTTGGGAATGTCCTGTGGTGTCCCAGTTCTGGTCACATGGTTTGGGAATGTCCTGTCGTGTCCCAGTTCTGGTCAAATGTTTTGGGAATGTCCTGTGGTGTCCCAGTTATGGTCACAGGGTTTGGGATTGTCCTGTGGTGTCCCAGTTCTGGTTACATGGTTTGGGAATGTCCTGTCGTGTCCCAAGTTCTGGTCAAATGTTTTGGGAATGTCCTGTGGTGTCCCAGTTATGGTTACATGGTTTGGGAATGTCCTGTCGTGTCCCAAGTTCTGGTCAAATGTTTTGGGAATGTCCTGTGGTGTCCCAGTTCTGGTCACATGGTTTGGGAATGTCCTGTGGTGTCCCAGTTCTGGCCACATGTTTTGGGAATGTCCTGTGGTGTCCCAGTTCTGGTCACATGTTTTGGGAATGTCCTGTGGTGTGACAGTTATGGTCACATGGTTTGGGAATGTCCTGTGGTGTCCCAGTTCTGTCCAGTTCATGTTTTGGGAATGTCCTGTTTGGTGTCCCAGTTATGGTCACATGTTTTGGGAATGTCCTGTGGTGTCCCAGTTATGGTCACATGGTTTGGGAATGTCCTGTGGGGTCCCAGTTCTGGTAACATGTTTTGGGAATGTCCTTTGGTGTCCCAGTTCTGGTAACATGGTTTGGGAATGTCCTGTGGTGTCCAGTTATGGTCACATGGTTTGGGAATGTCCTGTGGTGTCCCAGTTATGGTCACATGGTTTGGGAATGTCCTGTGGTGTCCCAGTTCTGGTCACATGTTTTGGGAATGTCCTGTGGTGTCCGAGTTCTGGTCACATGTTTTGGGAATGTCCTGAGGTGTTCTGGTCACATGTTTTGGGAATGTCCTGTGATGTCCCAGTCTGGTCACATGTTTTGGGAATGTCCTGTGGTGTGCCAGTTATGGTCACATGGTTTGGGAATGTCCTGAGGTGTCCCAGTTCTGGTAACATGTTTTGGGAATGTCCTGTGGGGTCCCAGTTCTGGTAACATGTTTTGGGAATGTCCTGTGGTGTCCCAGTTCTGGTCATGTTTTGGGAATGTCCTTTTGGGTCCCAGTTCTGGTCATGTTTTGTGAATGCCTGTGGTGTCCCAGTTATGGTCACATCGTTTGGGAATGTCCCGTGTGGTCCAGTTCTGGTCACATGGTTTGGGAATGTCCTGTCGTGTCCCAGTTCTGGTCAAATGTTTTGGGAATGTCCTGTGGTGTCCCAGTTATGGTCACAGGGTTTGGGATTGTCCTGTGGTGTCCCAGTTATGGTCACATGGCTTGGGAATGTCCTGTAGTGTCCCAGTTCTGGTCACATGTTTTGGGAATGTCCTGTGGTGTCCGAGTTCTGGTCACATGTTTTGGGAATGTCCTGAGGTGTTCTGGTCACATGTTTTGGGAATATCTTGTGATGTCCCAGTCTGGTCACATGTTTTGGGAATGTCCTGTGGTTTCCCAGTTCTGGCCACATGTTTTGGGAATGTCCTGTGGTGTCCCAGTTCTGGTTACATGGTTTGGGAATGTCCTGTCGTGTCCCAGTTCTGGTCACATGGTTTGGGAATGTCCTGTGGTGTCCCAGTTCTGGCCATATGTTTTGGGAATGTCCTGTGGTGTCCCAGTTCTGGTCACATGGTTTGGGAATGTCCTGTCGTGTCCCAGTTCTGGTCAAATGTTTTGGGAATGTCCTGTGGTGTCCCAGTTCTGGCCACATGTTTTGGGAATGTCCTGTGGTGTCCCAGTTCTGGTAACATATTTTAGGAATGTCCTGTGGTGTCCCAGTTCTGGTCACATGTTTTGGGAATGTCCTGTGGTGTGCCAGTTATGGTCACATGGTTTGGGAATGTCCTGAGGTGTCCCAGTTCTGGTAACATGTTTTGGGAATGTCCTGTGGGGTCCCAGTTCTGGTCACATGTTTTGGGAATGTCCTTTTGGGTCCCAGTTCTGGTCATGTTTTGGGAATGCCTGTGGTTTCCCAGTTATGGTCACATCGTTTGGGAATGTCCCGTGTGGTCCAGTTCTGGTCACATGGTTTGGGAATGTCCTGTGGTGTCCCAGTTCTGGTCACATGGTTTGGGAATGTCCTGTCGTGTCCCAGTTCTGGTCAAATGTTTTGGGAATGTCCTGTGGTGTCCCAGTTATGGTCACAGGGTTTGGGATTGTCCTGTGGTGTCCCAGTTATGGTCACATGGCTTGGGAATGTCCTGTAGTGTCCCAGTTCTGGACACATGTTTTGGGAATGTCCTGTGGTGTCCGAGTTCTGGTCACATGTTTTGGGAATGTCCTGAGGTGTTCTGGTCACATGTTTTGGGAATATCTTGTGATGTCCCAGTCTGGTCACATGTTTTGGGAATGTCCTGTGGTTTCCCAGTTCTGGTCACATGTTTTGGGAATGTCCTGTGGTGTCCCAGTTCTGGTCACATGGTTTGGGAATGTCCTGTCGTGTCCCAGTTCTGGTCAAATGTTTTGGGAATGTCCTGTGGTGTCCCAGTTCTGGTCACATGGTTTGGGAATGTCCTGTGGTGTCCCAGTTCTGGTCATATGTTTTGGGAATGTCCTGTGGTGTCCCAGTTCTGGTCACATGTTTTGGGAATGTCCTGTGGTGTCCCAGTTATGGTCAAATGGTTTGGGAATGTCCTGTGGTGTCCCAGTTCTGGCCACATGTTTTGGGAATGTCCTGTGGTGTCCCAGTTCTGGTCACATGTTTTAGGAATGTCCTGTGGTGTCCTAGTTCAGGTCACATGTTTTGGGAATGTCCTGTGGTGTGACAGTTATGGTCACATGGTTTGGGAATGTCCTGTGGTGTCCCAGTTCTGGCCACATGTTTTGGGAATGTCCTGTGGTGTCCCAGTTATGGTCACATGATTTTGGGAATGTCCTGTGGTTTCCCAATGATGGTCACATGGTTTTGGGAATGTCCTGTGGGTCCCAGTTCTGGTCACATGTTTTGGGAATGTCCTTTGGTGTCCCAGTTCTGGTAACATGGTTTGGGAATGTCCTGTGGTGTCCCAGTTATGGTCACATGGTTTGGGAATGTCCTGTGGTGTCTCAGTTACTGGTCACATGGTTTGGGAATGTCCTGTGGTGTCCCAGTTATGGTCACATGGTTTGGGAATGTCCTGTGGTGTCTCAGTTCTCACGTGGTTTGGGAATGTCCTGTGGTGTCTCAGTTATGGTCACATAGTTTGGGAATGTCCTGTGGTGTCCCAGTTCTGGTCATGTTTTGAGAATGTCCTGTGGTGTCCCAGTTCTGGTCACATGGTTTGGGAATGTCCTGTGGTGTCCCAGTCATGGTCACATGTTTTGGGAATGTCCTGTGGTGTCCCAGTTATGGTCAAATGGTTTGGGAATGTCCTGTGGTGTCCCAGTTCTGGCCACATGTTTTGGGAATGTCCTGTGGTGTCCCAGTTCTGGTCACATGATTTTAGGAATGTCCTGTGGTGTCCCAGTTCTGGTCACATGTTTTGGGAATGTCCTGTGGTGTCCCAGTTCTGGTCACATGGTTTGGGAATGTCCTGTGGTGTCCCAGTTCTGGTCACATGTTTTGGGAATGTCCTGTGGTGTCCTGCTGTTCAGTTTTGGGAATGTCCTGAGTTGTTCTGGTCACATGTTTTGGGAATGTCCTGTGATGTCCCAGTTGGTCACATGGTTTGGGAATGTCCTGTGGTGTCCCAGTTATGGTCACATGGTTTGGGAATGTCCTGTGGTGTCCCAGTTCTGGTCACATGTTTTGGGAATGTCCTGTGGTGTCCCAGTTCTGGTCACATGTTTGGGAATGTCCTGAGTGTCCCAGTTCTGGTCAACATGTTTTGGGAATGTCCTGTGGTGTCCCAGTTATGGTCAACATGTTTGGGAATGTCCTGTGGTCTGGTAACATGTTTTGGGAATGTCCTGTGGTGTCCCAGTTCTGGTCATGTTTTGGGAATGTCCTGTTGGGTCCCAGTTCTGGTCATGTTTTGGGAATGCCTGTGGTGTCCCAGTTATGGTCACATCGTTTGGGAATGTCCCGTGTGGTCCAGTTCTGGTCACATGGTTTGGGAATGTCCTGTGGTGTCCCAGTTCTGGTCAAATGGTTTGGGAATGTCCTGTCGTGTCTCAGTTCTGGTCAAATGTTTTGGGAATGTCATGTGGTGTTCTGGTCACATGTTTTGGGAAAGTCCTGTGGTGTCCCAGTCTGGTCACATGTTTTGGGAATGTCCTGTGGTGTCCCAGTTCTGGTCACATGTTTTGGGAATGTCCTGTGGTGTCCCATTCTGGTCACATGTTTTGGGAATGTCCTGTGGTTTCCCAGTTCTGGTCACATGTTTTGGGAATGTCCTGTGGTGTCCGAGTTCTGGTCACATGTTTTGGTCACATGTTTTGGGAATATCTTGTGATGTCCCAGTCTGGTCACATGTTTTGGGAATGTCCTGTGGTTTCCCAGTTCTGGCCACATGTTTTGGGAATGTCCTGTGGTGTCCCAGTTCTGGTTACATGGTTTGGGAATGTCCTGTCGTGTCCCAGTTCTGGTCACATGGTTTGGGAATGTCCTGTGGTGTCCCAGTTCTGGCCATATGTTTTGGGAATGTCCGGTGGTGTCCCAGTTCTGGTCACATGTTTTGGGAATGTCCTGTGGTGTCCCAGTTATGGTCAAATGGTTTGGGAATGTCCTGTGGTGTCCCAGTTCTGGCCACATGTTTTGGGAATGTCCTGTGGTGTCCCAGTTCTGGTCACATATTTTAGGAATGTCCTGTGGTGTCCTAGTTCTGGTCACATGTTTTGGGAATGTCCTGTGGTGTGCCAGTTATGGTCACATGGTTTGGGAATGTCCTGTGGTGTCCCAGTTCTGGTCACATGTTTTGGGAATGTCATGTGGTGTCCCAGTTATGGTCACATGATTTGGGAATGTCCTGTGGTTTCCCAATGATGGTCACATGGTTTGGGAATGTCCTGTGGTGTCCCAGTTCTGGTCACATGTTTTGGGAATGTTCTGTGGTGTCCGAGTTCTGGTCACATTTTTTGGGAATGTCCTGAGGTGTTCTGGTCACATGTTTTGGGAATGTCTTGTGATGTCCCAGTCTGGTCACATGTTTTGGGAATGTCCTGTGGTTTCCCAGTTCTGGCCACATGTTTTGGGAATGTCCTGTGGTGTCCCAGTTCTGGTCACATGGTTTGGGAATGTCCTGTCGTGTCCCAGTTCTGGTCAAATGTTTTGGGAATGTCCTGTGGTGTCCCAGTTCTGGCCACATGTTTTGGGAATGTCCTGTGGTGTCCCAGTTCTGGTAACATATTTTAGGAATGTCCTGTGGTGTCCCAGTTCTGGTCACATGTTTTGGGAATGTCCTGTGGTGTGCCAGTTATGGTCACATGGTTTGGGAATGTCCTGAGGTGTCCCAGTTCTGGTAACATGTTTTGGGAATGTCCTGTGGGGTCCCAGTTCTGGTAACATGTTTTGGGAATGTCCTGTGGTGTCCCAGTTCTGGTCATGTTTTGGGAATGTCCTTTTGGGTCCCAGTTCTGGTCATGTTTTGGGAATGCCTGTGGTTTCCCAGTTATGGTCACATCGTTTGGGAATGTCCCGTGTGGTCCAGTTCTGGTCACATGGTTTGGGAATGTCCTGTGGTGTCCCAGTTCTGGTCACATGGTTTGGGAATGTCCTGTCGTGTCCCAGTTCTGGTCAAATGTTTTGGGAATGTCCTGTGGTGTCCCAGTTATGGTCACAGGGTTTGGGATTGTCCTGTGGTGTCCCAGTTATGGTCACATGGCTTGGGAATGTCCTGTAGTGTCCCAGTTCTGGACACATGTTTTGGGAATGTCCTGTGGTGTCCGAGTTCTGGTCACATGTTTTGGGAATGTCCTGAGGTGTTCTGGTCACATGTTTTGGGAATATCTTGTGATGTCCCAGTCTGGTCACATGTTTTGGGAATGTCCTGTGGTTTCCCAGTTCTGGCCACATGTTTTGGGAATGTCCTGTGGTGTCCCAGTTCTGGTTACATGGTTTGGGAATGTCCTGTCGTGTCCCAGTTCTGGTCAAATGTTTTGGGAATGTCCTGTGGTGTCCCAGTTCTGGTCACATGGTTTGGGAATGTCCTGTGGTGTCCCAGTTCTGGCCATATGTTTTGGGAATGTCCTGTGGTGTCCCAGTTCTGGTCACATGTTTTGGGAATGTCCTGTGGTGTCCCAGTTATGGTCAAATGGTTTGGGAATGTCCTGTGGTGTCCCAGTTCTGGCCACATGTTTTGGGAATGTCCTGTGGTGTCCCAGTTCTGGTCACATATTTTAGGAATGTCCTGTGGTGTCCTAGTTCTGGTCACATGTTTTGGGAATGTCCTGTGGTGTGACAGTTATGGTCACATGGTTTGGGAATGTCCTGTGGTGTCCCAGTTCTGGCCACATGTTTTGGGAATGTCCTGTGGTGTCCCAGTTATGGTCACATGATTTGGGAATGTCCTGTGGTTTCCCAATGATGGTCACATGGTTTGGGAATGTCCTGTGGGGTCCCAGTTCTGGTAACATGTTTTGGGAATGTCCTTTGGTGTCCCAGTTCTGGTAACATGGTTTGGGAATGTCCTGTGGTGTGCCAGTTATGGTCACATGGTTTGGGAATGTCCTGTGGTGTCTCAGTTACGGTCACATGGTTTGGGAATGTCCTGTGGTGTCCCAGTTATGGTCACATGGTTTGGGAATGTGCTGTGGTGTCTCAGTTACGGTCACGTGGTTTGGGAATGTCCTGTGGTGTCTCAGTTATGGTCACATGTTTTGGGAATGTCCTGTGGTGTCCCAGTTCTGGTCATGTTTTGAGAATGTCCTGTGGTGTTCCAGTTATGGTCACATGGTTTGGGAATGTCCTGTGGTGTCCCAGTTCATGGTCACATGTTTTGGGAATGTCCTGTGGTGTCCCAGTTCTGGTCAAATGGTTTGGGAATGTCCTGTGGTGTCCCAGTTCTGGTCACATGTTTTGGGAATGTCCTCTGGTGTCCCAGTTCTGGTCACATGTTTTAGGAATGTCCTGTGGTGTCCCAGTTCTGGTCACATGTTTTGGGAATGTCCTGTGGTGTCCCAGTTCTGGCCACATGGTTTGGGAATGTCCTGTGGTGTCCCAGTTCTGGTCACATGTTTTGGGAATGTCCTGTGGTGTCCGAGTTCTGTTCATATGTTTTGGGAATGTCCTGAGTTGTTCTGGTCACATGTTTTGGGAATGTCCTGTGATGTCCCAGTCTGGTCACATGGTTTTGGAATGTCCTGTGGTGTCCCAGTTCTGGCCATATGTTTTGGGAATGTCCTGTGGTGTCCCAGTTCTGGTCACATGTTTTGGGAATGTCCTGTGGTGTCCCAGTTATGGTCAAATGGTTTGGGAATGTCCTGTGGTGTCCCAGTTCTGGCCACATGTTTTGGGAATGTCCTGTGGTGTCCCAGTTCTGGTCACATATTTTAGGAATGTCCTATGGTGTCCTAGTTCTGGTCACATGTTTTGGGAATGTCCTGTGGTGTGACAGTTATGGTCACATGGTTTGGGAATGTCCTGTGGTGTCCCAGTTCTGGCCACATGTTTTGGGAATGTCCTGTGGTGTCCCAGTTATGGTCACATGATTTGGGAATGTCCTGTGGTTTCCCAATGATGGTCACATGGTTTGGGAATGTCCTGTGGGGTCCCAGTTCTGGTAACATGTTTTGGGAATGTCCTTTGGTGTCCCAGTTCTGGTAACATGGTTTGGGAATGTCCTGTGGTGTGCCAGTTATGGTCACATGGTTTGGGAATGTCCTGTGGTGTCTCAGTTACGGTCACATGGTTTGGGAATGTCCTGTGGTGTCCCAGTTATGGTCACATGGTTTGGGAATGTGCTGTGGTGTCTCAGTTACGGTCACGTGGTTTGGGAATGTCCTGTGGTGTCTCAGTTATGGTCACATAGTTTGGGAATGTCCTGTGGTGTCCCAGTTCTGGTCATGTTTTGAGAATGTCCTGTGGTGTTCCAGTTATGGTCACATGGTTTGGGAATGTCGTGTGGTGTCCCAGTCATGGTCACATGTTTTGGGAATGTCATGTGGTGTCCCAGTTATGGTCAAATGGTTTGGGAATGTCCTGTGGTGTCCCAGTTCTGGCCACATGTTTTGGGAATGTCCTCTGGTGTCCCAGTTCTCGTGACATATTTTAGGAATGTCCTGTGGTGTCCCAGTTCTGGTCACATGTTTTGGGAATGTCCTGTGGTGTCCCACTTCTGGCCACATGGTTTGGGAATGTCCTGTGGTGTCCCAGTTCTGGTCACATGTTTTGGGAATGTCCTGTGGTGTCCGAGTTCTGTTCATATGTTTTGGGAATGTCCTGAGTTGTTCTGGTCACATGTTTTGGGAATGTCCTGTGATGTCCCAGTCTGGTCACATGGTTTTGGAATGTCCTGTGGTGTCCCAGTTATGGTCACATGTTTTGGGAATGTCCTGTGGTGTGCCAGTTATGGTCACATGGTTTGGGAATGTCCTGAGGTGTCCCAGTTCTGGTCACATGGTTTGGGAATGTCCTGTCGTGTCTCAGTTCTGGTCAAATGTTTTGGGAATGTCATGTGGTGTCCCAGTTATGGTCACAGGGTTTGGGATTGTCCTGTGGTGTCCCAGTTCTGGTCACATGTTTTGGGAATGTCCTGTGGTGTCCGAGTTCTGGTCACATGTTTTGGGAATGTCCTGAGGTGTTCTGGTCACATGTTTTGGGAATGTCCTGTGATGTCCCAGTCTGGTCACATGTTTTGGGAATGTCCTGTGGTTTCCCAGTTCTGGCCACATGTTTTGGGAATGTCCTGTGGTGTCCCAGTTCTGGTCACATGGTTTGGGAATGTCCTGTCGTGTCCCAGTTCTGGTCAAATGTTTTGGGAATGTCCTGTGGTGTCCCAGTTCTGGCCACATGTTTTGGGAATGTCCTGTGGTGTCCCAGTTCTGGTAACATATTTTAGGAAGGTCCTGTGGTGTACCAGTTCTGGTCACATGTTTTGGGAATGTCCTGTGGTGTGCCAGTTATGGTCACATGGTTTGGGAATGTCCTGAGGTGTCCCAGTTCTGGTAACATGTTTTGGGAATGTCCTGTGGTGTCCCAGTTCCTGTGGTGTCCCAGTTCTGTTTTTTGGGAATGTCCTTTTGGGTCCCAGTTCTGGTCATGTTTTGGGAATGCCTGTGGTGTCCCAGTTATGGTCACATCGTTTGGGAATGTCCCGTGTGGTCCAGTTCTGGTCACATGGTTTGGGAATGTCCTGTCGTGTCCCAGTTCTGGTCAAATGTTTTGGGAATGTCCTGTGGTGTCCCAGTTATGGTCACAGGGTTTGGGATTGTCCTGTGGTGTCCCAGTTATGGTCACATGGCTTGGGAATGTCCTGTAGTGTCCCAGTTCTGGTCACATGTTTTGGGAATGTCCTGTGGTGTCCGAGTTCTGGTCACATGTTTTGGGAATGTCCTGAGGTGTTCTGGTCACATGTTTTGGGAATATCTTGTGATGTCCCAGTCTGGTCACATGTTTTGGGAATGTCCTGTGGTTTCCCAGTTCTGGCCACATGTTTTGGGAATGTCCTGTGGTGTCCCAGTTCTGGTTACATGGTTTGGGAATGTCCTGTCGTGTCCCAGTTCTGGTCACATGGTTTGGGAATGTCCTGTGGTGTCCCAGTTCTGGCCATATGTTTTGGGAATGTCCTGTGGTGTCCCAGTTCTGGTCACATGTTTTGGGAATGTCCTGTGGTGTCCCAGTTATGGTCAAATGGTTTGGGAATGTCCTGTGGTGTCCCAGTTCTGGCCACATGTTTTGGGAATGTCCTGTGGTGTCCCAGTTCTGGTCACATGTTTTAGGAATGTCCTGTGGTGTCCTAGTTCTGGTCACATGTTTTGGGAATGTCCTGTGGTGTGCCAGTTATGGTCACATGGTTTGGGAATGTCCTGTGGTGTCCCAGTTCTGGTCACATGATTTGGGAATGTCCTGTGGTTTCCCAATGATGGTCACATAGTTTGGGAATGTCCTGTGGTGTCCCAGTTCTGGTCACATGGTTTGGGAATGTCCTGTGGTGTCCCAGTTATGGTCACAGGGTTTGGGATTGTCCTGTGGTGTCCCAGTTATGGTCACATGGCTTGGGAATGTCCTGTAGTGTCCCAGTTCTGGACACATGTTTTGGGAATGTCCTGTGATGTCCGAGTTCTGGTCACATGTTTTGGGAATGTCCTGAGGTGTTCTGGTCACATGTTTTGAGAATATCTTGTGATGTCCCAGTCTGGTCACATGTTTTGGGAATGTCCTGTGGTTTCCCAGTTCTGGCCACATGTTTTGGGAATGTCCTGTGGTGTCCCAGTTCTGGTCAATGGTTTGGGAATGTCCTGTCGTGTCCCAAGTTCTGGCCAAATGTTTTGGGAATGTCCTGTGGTGTCCCAGTTCTGGTCACATGGTTTGGGAATGTCCTGTGGTGTCCCAGTTCTGGCCATATGTTTTGGGAATGTCCTGTGGTGTCCCAGTTCTGGTCACATGTTTTGGGAATGTCCTGTGGTGTCCCAGTTATGGTCAAATGGTTTGGGAATGTCCTGTGGTGTCCCAGTTCTGGTAACATGTTTTGGGAATGGCCTGTGGTGTCCCAGTTCTGGTCACATGTTTTAGGAATGTCCTGTGGTGTCCTAGTTCTGGTCATGTTTTGGGAATGTCCTGTGGTGTGCCAGTTATGGTCACATGGTTTGGGAATGTCCTGTGGTGTCCCAGTTCTGGTCACATGATTTGGGAATGTCCTGTGGTTTCCCAATGATGGTCACATAGTTTGGGAATGTCCTGTGGTGTCCCAGTTCTGGTCACATGGTTTGGGAATGTCCTGTGGTGTCCCAGTTATGGTCACAGGGTTTGGGATTGTCCTGTGGTGTCCCAGTTATGGTCACATGGCTTGGGAATGTCCTGTAGTGTCCCAGTTCTGGACACATGTTTTGGGAATGTCCTGTGGTGTCCGAGTTCTGGTCACATGTTTTGGGAATGTCCTGAGGTGTTCTGGTCACATGTTTTGAGAATATCTTGTGATGTCCCAGTCTGGTCACATGTTTTGGGAATGTCCTGTGGTTTCCCAGTTCTGGCCACATGTTTTGGGAATGTCCTGTGGTGTCCCAGTTCTGGTTACATGGTTTGGGAATGTCCTGTCGTGTCCCAAGTTCTGGTCAAATGTTTTGGGAATGTCCTGTGGTGTCCCAGTTCTGGTCACATGGTTTGGGAATGTCCTGTGGTGTCCCAGTTCTGGCCATATGTTTTGGGAATGTCGTTCTATGCGGATGCTGTGGTGTCCCAGTTCTGGTCACATGTTTTGGGAATGTCCTGTGGTGTCCCAGTTATGGTCAAATGGTTTGGGAATGTCCTGTGGTGTCCCAGTTCTGGCCACATGTTTTGGGAATGGCCTGTGGTATCCCAGTTCTGGTCACATATTTTAGGAATGTCCTGTGGTGTCCTAGTTCTGGTCACATGTTTTGGGAATGTCCTGTGGTGTGACAGTTATGGTCACATGGTTTGGGAATGTCCTGTGGTGTCCCAGTTCTGGCCACATGTTTTGGGAATGTCCTGTGGTGTCCCAGTTATGGTCACATGATTTGGGAATGTCCTGTGGTTTCCCAATGATGGTCACATGGTTTGGGAATGTCCTGTGGGGTCCCAGTTCTGGTAACATGTTTTGGGAATGTCCTTTGGTGTCCCAGTTCTGGTAACATGGTTTGGGAATGTCCTGTGGTGTGCCAGTTATGGTCACATGGTTTGGGAATGTCCTGTGGGGTCCCAGTTATGGTCACATGTTTTGGGAATGTCCTGTGGTGTCCCAGTTATGGCCACATGTTTTGGGAATGTCCTGTGGTGTCCCAGTTATGGTCACATGGTTTGGGAATGTCCTGTCGTGTCTGGTCACATGTTAAAAATATAAACATGGGATGATTTCACTGAACAACAAAAAACAGGGAATTGAATGATCCCCAATCATTCATCACATCTCCCAAAAATGTTTTCAACATACATCTGTAAAATGATAGTCTAGAAACTAAAGCTTTGTTAGTCTTCCTCTTAGGCTTCCATGTCTTCTCCCTGGACTTCCTCAATGTCCACATCTTGAACATTACACTCTGAAGCCTCATCTTCATTTTCACTTCACAACCTTGTTGAGGATGGCTCATTGTCTTGCTCAAAAAGCCTCAAACTTGCCCGGATGGCCACCAATTTGTCAACCCTTGTATTGGTCAGACTGTTGCGTGTTTTGGGGTGTGTGTTCCCAAATAAGGACCAAATAAGGACTCTGCTCTCTCAGAGGAGGACAAATCTGTTCTGTTTGAGCTACAAAAGAAGTTGGATGATATGTGTGTTTACGGACATATTCAATCAATCCCTATACCAGTCTGCTGTTCCCACATGCTTCAAGAGGGCCACCATTGTTCCTGTTCCCAAGAAAGCTAAGGTAACTGAGCTAAACGACTACCGCCCCGTAGCACTCACTTCCGTCATCATGAAGTGCTTTGAGAGACTAGTCAAGGACCATATCACCTCCACCCTACCTGACACCCTAGACCCACTCCAATTTGCTTACCAATTTGCTTACCACCCAAATAGGTCTCGACCCCGCCCTGTGCAACTGGGTACTGGACTTCCTGACGGGCCGCCCCCAGGTGGTGAGGGTAGGCAACAACATCTCCTCCCCGCTGATCCTCAACACGAGGGCCCCACAAGGGTGCGTTCTGAGCCCTCTCCTGTACTCCCTGTTCACCCACGACTGCGTGGCCACGCACGACTCCAACTCAATCATCAAGTTTGCGGACGACACAACAGTGGTAGGCTTGATTACCAACAACGACGAGACGGCCTACAGGGAGGAGGTGAGGGCCCTCGGAGTGTGGTGTCAGGAAAATAACCTCACACTCAACGTCAACAAAACTAAGGAGATGATTGTGAACTTCAGGAAACAGCAGAGGGAACACCCCCCTATCCACATCGATGGAACAGTAGTGGAGAGGGTAGCAAGTTTTAAGTTCCTCGGCATACACATCACAGACAAACTGAATTGGTCCACTCACACTGACAGCGTCGTGAAGAAGACGCAGCAGCGCCTCTTCAACCTCAGGAGGCTGAAGAAATTCGGCTTGTCACCAAAAGCACTCACAAACTTCTACAGATGCACAATCGAGAGCATCCTGGCGGGCTGTATCACCGCCTGGTACGGCGAATGCTCCTCCCTCAACCGTAAGGCTCTCCAGAGGGTAGTGAGGTCTGCACAACGCATCACCGGGGGCAAACTACCTGCCCTCCAGGACACCTACACCACCCGATGTTACAGGAAGGCCATAAAGATCATCAAGGACATCAACCACCCGAACCACTGCCTGTTCACCCCGCTATCATCCAGAAGGCGAGGTCAGTACAGGTGCATCAAAGCTGGGACCGAGAGACTGAAAAACAGCTTCTATCTCAAGGCCATCAGACTGTTAAACAGCCACCACTAACATTGAGTGGCTGCTGCCAACACACTGTCATTGACACTGACCCAACTCCAGCCACTTTAATAATGGGAATTGATGGGAAATGATGTAAATATATCACTAGCCACTTTAAACAATGCTACCTTATATAATGTTACTTACCCTACATTATTCATCTCATATGCATATGTATATATTGTACTCTACATCATCGACTGCATCCTTATGTAACACATGTATCACTAGCCACTTTAACTATGCCACTTTGTTTACTTTGTCTACACACTCATCTCATATGTATATACTGTACTCGATACCATCTACTGTATGCTGCTCTGTACCATCACTCATTCATATATCCTTATGTACATATTCCTTATCCCCTTACACTGTGTATAAGACAGTAGTTTTGGAATTGTTAGTTAGATTACTTGTTGGTTATCACTGCATTGTCGGAACTAGAAGCACAAGCATTTCGCTACACTCGCATTAACATCTGCTAACCATGTGTATGTGACAAATAACATTTGATTTGATTTGATTTGATTTGACCTATTATTGAAAAAAACTGAAAGCAGAGGGAGCCTTTGTCAGATCTTGGAAGAAGTGGCTAGAGGAGGGTGAACAAAATTCATCAGATTTCTTCAGGTTAGAAAAATACCCCTTCAAACATAGTACAATTCAACAATTAAGTATTAATCGTCTCATCGCAGACGATCCCGAATTAATCTCTAACTTTAGTTGCGACTTCTACAGGAATTTATATATTATATATATAAGTATTGTGCGGTTTCCTCAACTCTTGTTTTTAAACTCTCCGAGGGATGTGAAATCCTCCCTCCCCCCCTTTAAGATTTAGATGCACTATTGTAAAGTGACTGTTCCACTGGATGTCATAAGGTGAATGCACCAATTTGTAAGTCGCTCTGGATAAGAGCGTCTGCTAAATGACTTAAATGTAAATGTAAATGTAATGTAAATCAATTGAGGAGCCTGAGAGGGAACAGTGTGATGACACTATTATAGTTGAAGAGATAATTTATTATATTGAACACATTAAAAAGAATACGTCTCCTGGGACTGATGGTATATCTGCTGAGTTTTACAAAACTGTTTCTCAACAGTTGGCCCCTTTTCTGTTGGAGGTGTTTTCTGAAAGCATTGTAAATAATGCTCTCCCTCCCAGTTTGACTCAAAGTCTGATTACATTGTAAATACAAGAGGAATTAGGCAAGGTTGCCCAATTTCACCTTACCTCTTCCTGCATGTAACCCAACTTCTTACAAGTTCTGTTAAATCCAGCAATATAAAAGGGTGTCACGCCTTGGTCATTGTATTTTGTGTTTTCGTTATATTTTTGGTCAGGCCAGGGTGTGACATGGGTTTATGTTGTTGTGTTTCGTATTGGGGTTTTTGTATTATTGGGATTGCGGCTGAGTAGGGGTGTTGTATGGGCTTGGCTGCCTGAGGCGGTTCTCAATCAGAGTCAGGTGATTCTCGTTGTCTCTGATTGGGAACCGTATTTAGGTAGCCTGGTTTTGCTTTGTATTTCGTGGGTGATTGTTCCTGTAGTTTCACCAGATAGGCTGTAATTAGGTTTCACGTTCCGTTTGTTGTTTTGTATTTTGTAATAGTTATTTCATGTATCGTTCCGTTTTCCTTCATTAAAGATTATGAGTAACAACCACGCTGCATTTCGGTCCGACTCTCTTTCTACAAACGAAGAACGACGTTACAGAATCACCCACCACACACCGACCGAGTGGCGTGGAAACAGGCAGCGACAGCTGGAGCAGCAAAAGGAGGATGAATTATTCGGAGAATGGACATGGGAAAAATGTGTTGGATGGTAAAGGTTGTTACACTTGGGAGGAGATACTGGCCGGAAGAGATCGCCTCCCATGGGAACAGGTGGAGGCACTAAGGAGAGCAGAGGCAGCCGGAGATAGGAGCCGACGATACGAGGGAACACGGTTGGCAAGGAAGCCCGAAAAGCAGCCCAAAAAAATTATTGGGGGGGGGCTTAAAGAGAGTATGGCTATGCCAGGTAGGAGACCTGCGCAAACTCCCTGTGCTTATCGGGGGGCTAGAGAGACCGGGCAGGCAACGTGTTATGCTATGGAGCGCACGGTGTTTCCAGTGCGGGTGCATAGCCCGGTGCGGCACATACCAGCCCTTCGTATTGGCCGGGCTAGAGTGGGCATCGAGCCAGGTAAGGTTGGGCAGGCTCGGTGCTCAAGAGCTCCAGTGCGCCTGGACGGTCCGGTCTATCCAGAGCCAACTCTCCTTGTTTATCGTGAGGAGCCAAGAAGGAGACCTGAACCAGAGCCGTTGTTAGAGGTGAGCGAAGCAGAGACTATGAAGGAGTTAATGGGGAAGGTGGAGTGGAGAGTAATGAGGGAGTTGCTAGCTTGGTGCTTTAGGTACAAGATTCGTCCGACTGAGCGTGTCGGGGATTTGATGGCACCTGGGTCAGCGCTCCATACTCGTCCTGAGGTGCGTGTTAGTCGGCTGGTGAAAAATGTGCCAGCCTCACGCACTAGGCCTCCTGTGTACCTACCTAGCCTTGCACGTCCTGTGCCAGTCCTGCTCTCAGGCTCTCCAGTACACCTTCACGGTCCAGTCCATCCTGTGCCACCTTCACATACCAGTCCTCCGGTAGCAGCTCCCCGCACCAGGCTTCCTGTGCGTGTCCTCGATCCTGTAGCACCAGTTCCAGCACCACGCACCAGGCCTTCTGTGCGCCTCGCCTGTTCAGCACAGCCAGAGCCTTCCTTCCCTCCAGCACTGCCGGAGCCTCCTGCCTGTTTGGATCAGCCTGAGTTGTCAGTCTGCATGAAGCTTCCAGATCTGCCAGTCTGCAAGGAGCTGCTAGTCTGCAAGGAGCGGCCAGTCTGCAGGGTGCTGTCAGCCTGCATGGAGCAGTCAGAGCTGTCAGTCAGCATAAAGCAGCCAGAGCTGTCAGTCTGTATGAAGCAGTCAGAGCTGTCAGCCTGCATGGAGCAGTCAAAGCTGTCAGTCTGTTCGAAGCAGCCAGAGCTGTCAGTCTGCATGAAGCAGCCAGAGCTGTCAGTCTGCAAGGAGCTGTCAGTCTGCATAGAGCAGCTAGATCCGCCAGTCAGCCATGATCTTCTAGATCTGCCAGTCAACCAGATTCTTCCAGATCTGCCGGTCAACCAGTCTCTTCCAGATCTGCCAGTCAACCAGTCTCTTCCAGATCTGCCAGTCAACCAGTCTCTTCCAGATCTGCCAGTCAACCAGTCTCTTCCAGACCTGCTAGTCAACCTGAATCTTCCAGATCCACCAGCCAGCCAGGATCTACCGGAGCCTACTACCTACCTGAGCTTCCTCTCAGTACTGGGCTTCCTCTCAGTACTGGGCTTCCTCTCAGTACTGGGCTTTCTCTCAGTACTGGGCTTACCCTCAGTTCCGGGCTGCCCCTCAGTTCCGGGCTGCCCCTCAGTTCCGGGCTACCCCTCAGTTCCGGGCTGCCCCTCAGTCTCGAGCTGCCCCTCAGTCTCGAGCTGCCCCTCAGTCCTGAGCTGCCCCTCAGTCCCGAGCTGCCTCAGTCCCGAGCTGCCCCTCAGTCCCGAGCTGCCCCTCAGTCCCGAGCTGCCCCTCAGTCCCGAGCTGCCCCTCAGTCCCGTGATCCCCCTCAGTCCCGTGATGCCCCTCAGTCACGAGCTGCTCCTCAGTTCTGTGGGGTTCTGGGTGAGGACTATTAGGCCATGGTCGGCGGCGAGGGTGGATTATCCCAGGACGTGAAGGGGAGGAACTATGACTTTTTGTATTATTGGGATTGCGGCTGAGTAGGGGTGTTGTATGGGCTTGGCTGCCTGAGGCGGTTCTCAATCAGAGTCAGGTGATTCTCGTTGTCTCTGATTGGGAACCGTATTTAGGTAGCCTGGTTTCGCTTTGTATTTCGTGGGTGATTGTTCCTGTCTCTGTGTAGTTTCACCAGATAGGCTGTAATTAGGTTTCACATTCCGTTTGTTGTTTTGTATTTTGTAATAGTTATTTCATGTATCGTTCCGTTTTCCTTCATTAAGATCATGAGTAACAACCATGCTGCATTTCGGTCCGACTCTCTTTCTACAAACGAAGAACGACGTTACAAAGGGATCTCTATTGCTGACAGAGATTGTCACGCCCTGACCTTAGAGAACCGTTTTATTTCTCTATTTGGTTAGGTCAGGGTGTGATGTGGGGTGGGAATTCTATGTTTTGTTTTCTATGTTTCTTTATTTCTATGTTTCGGCCGTGTATGGTTCTCAATCAAGGACAGCTGTCTATCGTTGTCTCTGCATGGGAATCATACCCTTTTCCATCCTGTCAGGGTGGGTAGTTGACTTTTGTTAGTGGCACTTTAGCTCTGTAAGCTTCACGGTCGTTTCTTCATTTGTTGGCGACGTTCTAAATAAAAGCAAAATGTACATTCACCACGCTGCACCTTGGTCTTCCTTTAACAACGGCCGTGACAGAGATATTATCATAAGTCAACTTGCAGATTACACAACTTGCTGACCAGATTCCTAGAGCAGTCGATGTGATAAATATATTTTCCAAAGCATCTGGTCTTTGTCTAAACCTTAATAAGTATGAATTGTTTGCTGTTAAAGACTGTGTGATACCCTCTATATGCAATATTCCAGTCAAGGAAAAAGTAACATACCTTGGGATTACCATATCTAAGGATCAACAGGAAAGATGCTTATAAAATGTTACACCTATTATCGAAAAAAAAACAGAAAGAAGTTGAACCATTGGTTGCAGAGGGATTTATCCTTGAAAGGTTGAGTATTGCTTTCCAAAGCTGAAGGTGTCTCCAGACTTACTTACGCAGCCCAGTCTAAAATAGGTAAAGTGGTTGACCAGATGCTTTTCAACCTCTTCTGGAAAAATCGTACACATTATATTAGGAAATCTGTCGTTATGAACTCATATGAATATGGTGGTCTCAATTTTTTTTTTTCCTACTCTGAATAATACTTTTAAGATATTGTGCTACACATTTTTTAAAGAATCCAACTTCAATTTGGAATTTCATCCCTCATTATATCTTCTCCCATTTTGGTGGCCTCAGTTTTATGTTACTTTGTAACTATAACATTCATAATTCATAACACCTAGAGTGTTCTCCATAGTCTGATGCTGTAACACCTAGAGAGTTCTCCATAGTCTGATGCTGTAACACCTAGAGAGTTTTCCATAGTCTGATGCTGTAACACCTAGAGAGTTCTCCATGGTCTGATGCTGTAACACCCAGAGAGTTCTCCATATTCTGATGCTGTAACACCCAGAGAGTTCTCCATATTCTGATGCTGTAACACCCAGAGAGTTCTCCATATTCTGATGCTGTAACACCTAGAGAGTTCTCCATAGTCTGGTGCTGTAACACCCAGAGAGTTCTCCATATTCTGATGCTGTAACACCCAGAGAGTTCTCCATATTCTGATGCTGTAACACCTAGAGAGTTCTCCATAGTCTGGTGCTGTAACACCCAGAGAGTTCTCCATAGTCTGATGCTGTAACACCTAGAGAGTTATCCATAGTCTGGTGCTGTAACACCTAGAGAGTTCTCCATAGTCTGGTGCTGTAACACCTAGAGAGTTCTCCATAGTCTGATGCTGTAACACCCAGAGAGTTCTCCATAGTCTGGTGCTGTAACACCTAGAGAGTTCTCCATAGTCTGATGATGTAACACCCAGAGAGTTCTCCATAGTCTGGTGCTGTAACACCTAGAGAGTTCTCCATAGTCTGATGCTGTAACACCTAGAGAGTTCTCCATAGTCTGATGCTGTAACACCTAGAGAGTTTTCCATAGTCTGGTGCTGTAACACCTAGAGAGTTCTCCATAGTCTGGTGCTGTAACACCTAGAGAGTTTTCCATAGTCTGGTGCTGTAACACCTAGAGAGTTTTCCATAGTCTGGTGCTGTAACACCTAGAGAGTTTTCCATAGTCTGGTGCTGTAACACCTAGAGAGTTCTCCATAGTCTGATGCTGTAACACCCAGAGAGTTCTCCATAGTCTGATGCTGTAACACCCAGAGAGTTCTCCATAGTCTGATGCTGTAACACCTAGAGAGTTCTCCATAGTCTGACTCTCCAATAGGGAAAATATGTTTCTCTCCTTGCTCCCTCAGAACAACAGATCTATACATGTTTTATTTCAAAGGGATATGTATTCATTCCTTACGTCACAAGTTACTGGAATACATTGGTTACTAATATCTGTTGGAAAAAAGTATGGTTATTACCACACAAATACTTGCTTGTTAACAAGGTCAAAGAGGTCTCTTTCAGAATGATTCATAAGTATTAGGGGCAGCAGGGTAGCCTAGTGGTTGGAGTGTTGGGCTCATAACCCCGAAGGTTGCAAGGTTGCAAGTTCAAATCCCCGAGCTGACAAGGTACAAATCTGTCATTCTACCCCTGAACAGGCAGTTAACCCACTGTTCCTAGGCCGTCATTGAAAATAAGAATTTGTTCTTAAATGACTTGCCTAGTGTCACGAACCGGCTCAAAGCTTGTAACAAAGGGAGACAACGTGGAGATAAGGAGTGGCAAAATATATATTTATTAACTAAAGCAACTAAGTATAATATACAATGGTGTGTGTAATCAGTAATCAGTAGTGTAAGTGAGTGTTTTGCATGCATGAATGTGATAATGCAGGGTGATGAAAGGTGCCAAAGCAAACAAACAAAAGGCCACCAAGAACCACAACAGAATCTACAAAGGTGTCTGCATGGAGAGAGTCTCTTTCATGAATGTGGAAGAGGTCCATTTATCCTGGGAGACACCTGGCCCAGGTGTTTCCCATGTAGCTGACGACCCTCCCAACTCCGCCCACCGGCATCCCAATAAGGAAACAAGAACAAAGAGAGAATACGGCAGACAGAGTGGGAGGGTCGTCACACCTAGTTAAATAAAGGTAAAATAAAATTTAAGAAATTACCCTGCAAATCATTACCCTGTGAATCATTGTAACTCTGTGTCGTTGTATCTGTCGAACTGCTTTGCTTTATCTTGGCCAGGTCGCAATTGTAAATGAGAACTTGTTCTCAACTTTTCCAAGATGGCGTAGCAGTAACTCGTCCTGTCGTTTCGTCTCTCTGTAAATATTGTCTGTTTTTCGTTTTAGATATTTTATATATTTTTTTCTTCGCATATCTTTAAAAACATTTTGCTAAACCTAAGCTTCCAAATACTCTTCTGCAACCCGCCAATGTAGCTACTTTTCCTAAAGTAGTTATATTTACTTCGAAACCGGAACCCTTCAACTGAAGCTAGCCAGCTATGCTAGTGGTCTTCAGCTAACCTTTAGCTCGGAAAGCTCTCGCCAGTTCGAACAATGCGACGCTAACCAGAGCATAACGGACCTATTTATTTTTTATTTTTTACCCCCAGATTCCCACCACAAACGGAACATTCTTCAGCTGGATCTTCACAACTAGCTATCGAGCTAAACAGCAACCCTGGTTGATTACTCCTGGCTAGCGTTTCCACCCACGTAGCTTGAAGCTAGCCCGGCCAGAGCTCCTAGCATACTCCTGGGCTACAATACCTTGACTACGACCGGTCTATCGATGTCACCGCATGAAGAGGAATAAACAGACTCACCCCATCGCAACGTCCTCCAAAGGCTAACTCTCTAGCCCTCGCTATCTCCTTGCTTGCTAACTCGGCATGCTAACTGCTAGCTTGTTTAGCTTGTTTAGCCCAGAACACACCCAAGAACCTCCAGAAGCTAACCAGCTAGCTACAAGCTATTTAGCTACCAGCTAGCTAGCTACAAGCTATTTAGCTACCAGCTAGCTAGCTACAAGCTACTTAGTCATTGTTAGTTTTAATATATGCCATTTCTTAACCTGGATAACACTCGCCAGCCCCCCTGCCCCTGGACTCTGATCACTTGGCTACACAGCTGATGCACGCTGGACTGTCCATTAATCACGGTACTCGATTCTGCTTGTTTGTTTTATCTGTCGGCCCCGTTGCCTAGTCAAAGCCATTTTACCTGCAGTTGTTATGCTAGCCGATTAGCTGTTGTCTCACCCACTGTTTTAGCTAGCTTTCCCAATTCAACACCTGTGATTACTGTGTGCCTCGCTGTATGTCTCTCCCAAATATCAATATGCCTTGTATACTGTTGCTCAGGTTAGTTATCATTGTTTTAGTTCACTATGGAGCCCCTAGCCCCACTCCTCATACCCCTGATACCTCCTTTGTCCCTCCTCCAACATATGCGGTGACCTCACCCATTACCACCAGCATGTCCAGAGATAAAACCTCTCTCATCATCACCCAGTGCCTGGGCTTACCTACGCCATACCCGCACCCCACCATACCCCTGTCTGCGCATTATGCCCTGAATATATTCTACCATGCCCAGAAACCTGCTCCTCTAATTCTCTGTCCCCAACGCTCTAGGCGACCAGTTTTGATAGCCCTTAGCCGCACCCTCATACTACTCCTTCTCTGTTCCGCGGGTGATGTGGAGGTAAACCCTGGCCCTCATGTCCCCAGGCACCCTCATTTGTTGACTTCTGTGATCGAAAAAGCCTTGGTTTCATGCATGTCAACATCAGAAGCCTCCTCCCTAAGTTTGTTTTACTCACTGCTTTAGCACACTCTGCTAACCCTGATGTCCTTGCCGTGTCTGAATCCTGGCTCAGGAAGGCCACCAAAAATTCAGAGATTTCCATACCCAACTATAACATCTTCCGTCAAGATAGAACTGCTAAAGGGGAGGAGTTGCAGTCTACTGCAGAGATAGCCTGCAAAGTAATGTCATACTTTCCAGGTCCATACCCAAACAGTTCGAACTACTAATTCTGAAAATCACTCTCTCCAGAAATAAGTCTCTCACTGTTGCCGCCTGCTACCGACCCCCCTCAGCTCCCAGCTGTGCCCTGGACACCATTTGTGAATTGATTGCCCCCCATCTAGCTTCAGAGTTTGTTCTGCTAGGTGACCTAAACTGGGATATGCTTAACACCCCGGCAGTCCTAGAATCTAAGCTAGATGCCCTCAATCTCACACAAATCATCAAAGAACCCACCAGGTACAACCCTAACTCTGTAAGCAAGGGCACCCTCATAGACGTCATCCTGACCAACTGGCCCTCCAAATACACCTCCGCTGTCTTCAACCAGGATCTCAGCGACCACTGCCTCATTGCCTGTATCCGCTACGGTGCCGCAGTCAAACGACCACCCCTCATCACTGTCAAACGCTCCCTAAAACACTTCTGTGAGCAGGCCTTTCTAATCGACCTGGCCCGGGTATCCTGGAAGGACATTGACCTCATCCCGTCAGTTGAGGATGCCTGGTCATTCTTTAAGAGTAACTTCCTCACCATTTTAGATAAGCATGCTCCGTTCAAAAAATGCAGAACTAAGAACAGATACAGCCCTTGGTTCACTCCAGACCTGACTGCCCTCGACCAGCACAAAAACATCCTGTGGCGGACTGCAATAGCATCGAACAGTCCCCACGATATGCAACTGTTCAGGGAAGTCAGGAACCAATACACGCAGTCAGTCAGGAAAGCTAAGGCCAGCTTCTTCAGGCAGAAGTTTGCATCCTGTAGCTCCAACTCCAAAAAGTCCATGGAGAACAAGAGCACCTCCTCCCAGCTGCCCACTGCACTGAGGCTAGGGAACACGGTCACCACCGACAAATCCATGATTATCGAAAACTTCAATAAGCATTTCTCAACGGCTGGCCATGCCTTCCGCCTGGCTACTCCTACCTCGGCCAACAGCCCTGGCCCCCCGCAGCTCCTCGCCCAAGCCTCTCCAGGTTCTCCTTTACCCAAATCCAGATAGCAGATGTTCTGAAAGAGCTGCAAAACCTGGACCCGTATAAATCAGCTGGGCTTGACAATCTGGACCCTCTATTTCTGAAACTATCCGCCGCCATTGTCGCAACCCCTATTACCAGCCTGTTCAACCTCTCTTTCATATCGTCTGAGATCCCCAAGGACTGGAAAGCTGCCGCAGTCATCCCCCTCTTCAAAGGGGGTGACACCCTGGACCCAAACTGTTACAGACCTATATCCATCCTGCCCTGCCTATCTAAAGTCTTCGAAAGCCAAGTCAACAAACAGGTGACTGACCATCTCGAATCCCACCGTACCTTCTCCGCTATGCAATCCGGTTTCCGAGCCGGTCACGGGTGCACCTCAGCCACACTCAAGGTACTAAACGACATCATAACCGCCATCGATAAAAGACAGTACTGTGCAGCCGTCTTCATCGACCTTGCCAAGGCTTTCGACTCTGTCAATCACCATATCCTTATCGGCAGACTCAGTAGCCTCAGTTTTTCGGATGACTGCCTTGCCTGGTTCACCAATTACTTTGCAGACAGAGTTCAGTGTGTCAAATCGGAGGGCATGTTGTCCGGTCCTCTGGCAGTCTCTATGGGGGTGCCACAGGGTTCAATACTCGGGCCGACCCTTTTCTCTGTATATATCAATGATGTTGCTCTTGCTGCGGGCGATTCCCTGATCCACCTCTACGCAGACGACACCATTGTATACACTTTCGGCCCGTCATTGGACACTGTGCTATCTAACCTCCAATCGAGCTTCAATGCCATACAACACTCCTTCCGTGGCCTCCAACTGCTCTTTAACACTAGTAAAACCAAATGCATGCTTTTCAACTGATCGCTGCTTGCACCCGCATGCCCGACTAGCATCACCACACTGGATGGCTCCGACCTTGAATATGTGGACACCTATAAGTACCTAGGTGTCTGGCTAGACTGCAAACTCTCCTTCCAGACCCATATCAAACATCTCCAATCGAAAATCAAATCAAGAATCGGCTTTCTATTCCGCAACAAAGCCTCCTTCACTCACGCTGCCAAGCTTACCCTAGTAAAACTGACTATCCTACCGATCCTCGACTTCGGCGACGTCATCTACAAAATTGCTTCCAACACTCTACTCAGCAAACTGGATGCAGTTTATCACAGTGCCATCCGTTTTGTCACTAAAGCACCTTATACTACCCACCACTGCGACTTGTATGCTCTAGTCGGCTGGCCCTCGCTACATATTCGTCGCCAGACCCACTGGCTTCAGGTCATCTACAAGGCCATGCTAGGCAAAGCTCCGCCTTATCTCAGCTCACTGGTCACGATGGCAACACCCATCCGTAGCACGCGCTCCAGCAGGTGTATCTCATTGATTATCCCTAAAGCCAACACCTCATTCGGCCGCCTTTCGTTCCAGTACTCTGCTGCCTGTGACTGGAACGAATTGCAAAAATCGCTGAAGTTGGAGACTTTTATCTCCCTCACCAACTTCAAACATCAGCTAGCTGAGCAGCTAACCGATCGCTGCAGCTGTCCATAATCTATTGGTAAATAGCACACCCATTTTCACCTACCTCATCCCCACAGTTTTTATTTATTTACTTTTCTGCTCTTTTGCACACCAATATCTCTACCTGTACATAATCATCTGATCATTTATCACTCCAGTGTTAATCTGCAATATTGTAATTATTTGCCTACCTCCTCATGCCTTTTGCACACATTGTATATAGACACACCTTTTTTTTCTCTGTGTTATTGACTTGTTAATTGTTTACTCCATGTGTAACTCTGTGTTGTCTGTTCACACTGCTATGCTTTATCTTGGCCAGGTCGCAGTTGCAAATGAGAACCTGTTCTCAACCTGGTTAAATAAAGGTGAAATAAAAAAAATAAAAAAATAAAAAACTTGCCTACCTGGTTAAATAAAGGTGAAATAAATAAATAAAATAAAAATTACCTGAAGAAACTTAAAAAGACATTAACATTGATTGTACTTTTAGTGTTGACCATCCAGAAACAGTTTCACATTAATTTAGGCATTATCTACATGTTAAACAATTATGGAAAGATATTCACAGTTTTATCATTGTTAATATTCTTGATGACTTTTGTTTTTGTTATTGGGAGAATGTGCTGCTCGGTTTCCTTAACCATAATGAAGATAAAGAAATATAATTTTACCTGATAAATCTAATTGTGCTAATGGAAAAATTAATTTTCATAAATGTAAATACAAGACCATGCTGTACAAGACCACGAAGAAGGTTCACTGAACATTTCGAACACAGCATAAACAAGCGGCCACCCGAAACGGTCTTGAGTGACAACAAACCTGCCCAATAAGCTTATTCGCTTGAAATACACCCACTTCTGTTGACACGGCCACTTCTGTTGACACGCCCACATTGAGACACTCCACGTCAGCAGTTACCGCCCACTCCGGAGAGGGGGTCTCTACGAGTCAGAAAACACGGATGTGACGTTCCAGCTCACCAGATTTGGATTAAACCATTGGATTACAGTAAATAGTCGGACGGAGCGAAGAACAGGAGGGCTGTCAGATCGAATTGAAAACGGTACGGTTCCTTGCAGTTTTTACAAAAATAATAGAATATGTGAATGCAGACGTATACCCTGTAAAGTTATGCATGTTGTTTGAGGCAACATTTTGTTCGGGTGTTATTAGTGGCAAGACGTGTCTTTCTTTCTGTGTAGTCGTATCTATCCGGTTCTGCTGACGCCTGGCATCAAACCGCAGGCGAGCTGTGAGATATGGGAACAAAATAGACGAGATTTTATTTGAGCATTTTATTTGACATATTATTTCAGAAAATATAATGAATAGTTGACTTGCATTGTGTTACAACGTTGTTATTACGCATATACGCACTGGAGCTGTACTGTCCTGGCTTTGTTTTTACATCCCACTCTGTAGACGCCGGTCAGTCATCCTCAGAGAGAGGGGTGGCTGCTATGCTGCTCAACGGCTTGTTATGTAACGAACTGGACATTACGATGCACGTTACTGGGAAAACATGACAATCTTGCAGATTTATACATGTATTCTGTGTCCTATTCGTTATAGGTACACATCCACTGTACATTATATCATATTCGTTATAGGTACAAATCCACTGTACATTTGTTTTACTATATGGTCCCAGAACAGCAGTCTGAGTAGGCTATATATACTGTAGATCCCAGAACAGCAGTCTGAGTAGGCTATATATACTGTAGATCCCAGAACAGCAGTCTGAGTAGGCTATATATACTGTAGGTCCCAGAACAGCAGTCTGAGTAGGCTATATATACTGTAGGTCCCAGAACAGCAGTCTGAGTAGGCTATATATACTGTAGATCCCAGAACAGCAGTCTGAGTAGGCTATATATACTGTAGATCCCAGAACAGCAGTCTGAGTAGGCTATATATACTGTAGGTCCAGAACAGCAGTCTGAGTAGGCTATATATACTGTAGGTCCCAGAACAGCAGTCTGAGTAGGCTATATATACTGTAGGTCCCAGAACAGCAGTCTGAGGCTATATATACTGTAGGAACAGTAGTCTGATAGGCTATATATACTGTAGGTCCCAGAACAGCAGTCTGAGTAGGCTATATATACTGTAGGTCCCAGAACAGCAGTCTGAGTAGGCTATATATACTGTAGATCCCAGAACAGCAGTCTGAGTAGGCTATATATACTGTAGGTCCCAGAACAGCAGTCTGAGTAGGCTATATATACTGTAGGTCCAGAACAGAACAGCAGTCTGAGTAGGCTATATATACTGTAAGTCACAGAACAGTAGTCTGAGTAGGCTATATATACTGTAGGTCCCAGAACAGCAGTCTGAGTAGGCTATATATACTGTAGGTCACAGAACAGCAGTCTGAGTAGGCTATATATACTGTAGGTCCCAGAACAGCAGTCTGAGTAGGCTATATATACTGTAGGTCCCAGAACAGCAGTCTGAGTAGGCTATATATACTGTAGATCACAGAACAGCAGTCTGAGTAGGCTATATATACAGAACAGCAGTCTGAGTAGGCTATATATACTGTAGGTCCCAGAACAGCAGTCTGAGTAGGCTATATATACTGTAGGTCACAAAACAGAACAGCAGTCTAGTCTGAGTAGGCTATATATACTGTAGGTCACAGAACAGCAGTCTGAGTAGGCCAGAACAGCAGTCTGAGTAGGCTATATATACTGTAGGTCCCAGAACAGCAGTCTGAGTAGGCTATATATACTGTAGGTCCCAGAACAGCAGTCTGAGTAGGCTATATATACTGTAGGTCCCAGAACAGCAGTCTGAGTAGGCTATATATACTGTAGGTCACAGAACAGCAGTCTGAGTAGGCTATATATACTGTAGGTCACAGAACAGCAGTCTGAGTAGGCTATATATACTGTAGGTCCCAGAACAGTCGTCTGAGTAGGCTATATATACTGTAGGTCACAAAACAGCAGTCTGAGTAGGCTATATATACTGTAGGTCCCAGAACAGTAGTCTGAGTAGGCTATATATACTGTAGGTCACAGAACAGCAGTCTGAGTAGGCTATATATACTGTAGGTCCCAGAACAGCAGTCTGAGTAGGCTATATATACTGTAGGTCCCAGAACAGCAGTCTGAGTAGGCTATATATACTGTAGATCACAGAACAGCAGTCTGAGTAGGCTATATATACTGTAGGTCACAGAACAGTAGTCTAAGTATAGAAAGTATGAATATGGACAAATTCATATTATATATTATGTAATAAATAATTTTGTTTTGAAATGTAGCCTAATAGATAATAATTAGAGGATAACAATGTGAGAGGTCAACGGTGAACAGCAGAGTTGTACTGTATGTATGAATGGATGGGTTTTATGACAAGTTCTATTGATGCTTTATGGGCAGAACTTTGCAGAACTTCGACAGGGAACATATTGTTGTAGAAATAATTAGTTTTCTTTTAATCAGAACTCTGTTCTTCTTTATTTCAGTTGTACAATTATTGTTGTATTTTACCTCCAGTTCATATACAGTATTCTCTCTCATGTACTTTTATGTGCTGTACATGTCTGAGGAAGAATCCTGTAGTTTTATGAGAAGGCAGACAACCTGTCTTGGCTCAAGGAGAGGAACTATGGGCATTACAGTTCCGATGCCTGGGTGTAGGATGCCTGAGGGTAGGATGCCTGAGTGCTGAATGCCTGAGTGTAGGATGCCTGAGTGTAGGATGCCTGAGTGCAGGATGCCTGAGTGTAGGATGCCTGAGTGTAGGATGCCTGAGTGTAGGATGCCTGAGTGTAGGATGCCTGAGTGCTGAATGCCTGAGTGTAGGATGCCTGAGTGTAGGATGCCTGAGTGTAGGATGCCTGAGTGCTGAATGCCTGAGTGTAGGATGCCTGAGTGCTGAATGCCTGAGTGTAGGATGCCTGAGTGTAGGATGCCTGAGTGTAGGATGCCTGAGTGCTGAATGCCTGAGTGTAGGATGCCTGGGTGCTGAATGCCTGAGTGCAGGATGCCTGGGTGCTGAATGCCTGAGTGTAGGATGCCTGAGTGCTGAATGCCTGAGTGTAGGATGCCTGAGTGTAGGATGCCTGAGTGGATGCCTGAGTGGATGCCTGAGTGTAGGATGCCTGGGTGCTGAATGCCTGAGTGCAGGATGCCTGGGTGCTGAATGCCTGAGTGCTGAATGCCTGAGTGTAGGATGCCTGAGTGCTGAATGCCTGAGTGTAGGATGCCTGAGTGTAGGATGCCTGAGTGTAGGATGCCTGAGTGCTGAATGCCTGAGTGAGGATGCCTGAGTGCTGAATGCCTGATGGATGCCTGAGTGCTGAATGCCTGGGTGCAGGATGCCTGAGTGTAGGATGCCTGAGTGTAGGATGCCTGAGTGTAGGATGCCTGAGTGTAGGATGCCTGAGTGTAGGATGCCTGAGTGTAGGATGCCTGAGTGCTGAATGCCTGAGTGCTGAATGCCTGAGTGCTGAATGCCTGAGTGCTGAATGCCTGAGTGTAGGATGCCTGAGTGTAGGATGCCTGAGTGCTGAATGCCTGAGTGCTGAATGCCTGGGTGCAGGATGCCTGAGTGTAGGATGCCTGAGTGTAGGATGCCTGAGTGTAGGATGCCTGAGTGTAGGATGCCTGAGTGTAGGATGCCTGAGTGTAGGATGCCTGAGTGTAGGATGCCTGAGTGCTGAATGCCTGATGCCTGAGTGTAGGATGCCTGAGTGTGGATGCCTGAGTGCTGAATGCCTGAGTGTAGGATGCCTGAGTGTAGGATGCCTGAGTGCTGAATGCCTGAGTGCCTGAGTGTAGGATGCCTGAGTGCTGAATGCCTGAGTGTAGGATGCCTGGGTGCTGAATGCCTGAGTGCAGGATGCCTGGGTGCTGAATGCCTGAGTGCTGAATGCCTGAGTGTAGGATGCCTGAGTGCTGAATGCCTGAGTGTAGGATGCCTGAGTGTAGGATGCCTGAGTGCTGAATGCCTGATGCCTGAGTGTAGGATGCCTGAGTGTAGGATGCCTGAGTGCTGAATGCCTGAGTGTAGGATGCCTGGGTGCTGAATGCCTGAGTGCAGGATGCCTGGGTGCTGAATGGATGCCTGAGTGTAGGATGCCTGAGTGCTGAATGCCTGAGTGTAGGATGCCTGAGTGTAGGATGCCTGAGTGCTGAATGCCTGAGTGCAGGATGCCTGAGTGCTGAATGCCTGGGTGCTGAATGCCTGAGTGCAGGATGCCTGGGTGCTGAATGCCTGAGTGCTGAATGCCTGAGTGCTGAATGCCTGAGTGCTGAATGCCTGAGTGCTGAATGCCTGAGTGTAGGATGCCTGAGTGCTGAATGCCTGAGTGTAGGATGCCTGGGTGCTGAATGCCTGAGTGTAGGATGCCTGAGTGTAGGATGCCTGAGTGTAGGATGCCTGAGTGCTGAATGCCTGAGTGTAGGATGCCTGGGTGCTGAATGCCTGAGTGTAGGATGCCTGAGTGTAGGATGCCTGAGTGTAGGATGCCTGAGTGCTGAATGCCTGAGTGTAGGATGCCTGGGTGCTGAATGCCTGAGTGTAGGATGCCTGAGTGTAGGATGCCTGAGTGTAGGATGCCTGAGTGCTGAATGCCTGAGTGTAGGATGCCTGAGTGCTGAATGCCTGAGTGTAGGATGCCTGAGTGTAGGATGCCTGAGTGCTGAATGCCTGAGTGTAGGATGCCTGAGTGTAGGATGCCTGAGTGCTGAATGCCTGAGTGTAGGATGCCTGAGTGTAGGATGCCTGAGTGTAGGATGCCTGAGTGTAGGATGCCTGAGTGTAGGATGCCTGAGTGTAGGATGCCTGAGTGTAGGATGCCTGAGTGTAGGATGCCTGAGTGTAGGATGCCTGAGTGCTGAATGCCTGAGTGTAGGATGCCTGAGTGCTGAATGCCTGAGTGTAGGATGCCTGAGTGTAGGATGCCTGAGTGTAGGATGCCTGAGTGCTGAATGCCTGAGTGTAGGATGCCTGAGTGTAGGATGCCTGAGTGCTGAATGCCTGAGTGTAGGATGCCTGAGTGTAGGATGCCTGAGTGCTGAATGCCTGAGTGTAGGATGCCTGAGTGTAGGATGCCTGAGTGCTGAATGCCTGAGTGTAGGATGCCTGAGTGTAGGATGCCTGAGTGCTGAATGCCTGAGTGTAGGATGCCTGAGTGCTGAATGCCTGAGTGTAGGATGCCTGAGTGTAGGATGCCTGAGTGCTGAATGCCTGAGTGTAGGATGCCTGAGTGTAGGATGCCTGAGTGTAGGATGCCTGAGTGCTGAATGCCTGAGTGTAGGATGCCTGAGTGTAGGATGCCTGAGTGCTGAATGCCTGAGTGTAGGATGCCTGAGTGCTGAATGCCTGAGTGTAGGATGCCTGAGTGCTGAATGCCTGAGTGTAGGATGCCTGAGTGTAGGATGCCTGAGTGTAGGATGCCTGAGTGTAGGATGCCTGAGTGTAGGATGCCTGAGTGTAGGATGCCTGAGTGCTGAATGCCTGAGTGTAGGATGCCTGAGTGTAGGATGCCTGAGTGCTGAATGCCTGAGTGTAGGATGCCTGGGTGTAGGATGCCTGAGTGTAGGATGCCTGAGTGCTGAATGCCTGAGTGTAGGATGCCTGAGTGCTGAATGCCTGAGTGTAGGATGCCTGAGTGTAGGATGCCTGAGTGTAGGATGCCTGAGTGCTGAATGCCTGAGTGTAGGATGCCTGAGTGTAGGATGCCTGAGTGCTGAATGCCTGAGTGTAGGATGCCTGAGTGTAGGATGCCTGAGTGTAGGATGCCTGAGTGTAGGATGCCTGAGTGCTGAATGCCTGAGTGTAGGATGCCTGAGTGCTGAATGCCTGGGTGCTGAATGCCTGAGTGTAGGATGCCTGAGTGTAGGATGCCTGAGTGTAGGATGCCTGAGTGTAGGATGCCTGAGTGCTGAATGCCTGAGTGTAGGATGCCTGAGTGTAGGATGCCTGAGTGTAGGATGCCTGAGTGTAGGATGCCTGAGTGTAGGATGCCTGAGTGCTGAATGCCTGAGTGTAGGATGCCTGAGTGCTGAATGCCTGAGTGCAGGATGCCTGAGTGTAGGATGCCTGGGTGCTGAATGCCTGAGTGTAGGATGCCTGGGTGCTGAATGCCTGAGTGTAGGATGCCTGGGTGCTGAATGCCTGAGTGTAGGATGCCTGGATGTAGGATGCCTGAGTGTAGGATGCCTGAGTGTAGGATGCCTGAGTGTAGGATGCCTGAGTGCTGAATGCCTGGGTGCAGGATGCCTGAGTGCTGAATGCCTGGGTGCAGGATGCCTGAGTGCTGAATGCCTGGGTGCAGGATGCCTGAGTGCTGAATGCCTGAGTGTAGGATGCCTGGGTGCTGAATGCCTGAGTGTAGGATGCCTGGGTGCTGAATGCCTGAGTGTAGGATGCCTGGATGTAGGATGCCTGAGTGTAGGATGCCTGGATGCAGGATGCCTGAGTGTAGGATGCCTGAGTGTAGGATGCCTGAGTGTAGGATGCCTGAGTGTAGGATGCCTGAGTGTAGGATGCCTGAGTGCTGAATGCCTGAGTGTAGGATGCCTGAGTGTAGGATGCCTGAGTGTAGGATGCCTGAGTGCTGAATGCCTGAGTGTAGGATGCCTGGGTGCAGGATGCCTGGGTGTAGGATGCCTGAGTGTAGGATGCCTGGGTGCAGGATGCCTGAGTGTAGGATGCCTGAGTGTAGGATGCCTGAGTGTAGGATGCCTGAGTGTAGGATGCCTGAGTGTAGGATGCCTGAGTGTAGGATGCCTGAGTGCTGAATGCCTGAGTGTAGGATGCCTGGGTGCAGGATGCCTGGGTGTAGGATGCCTGAGTGTAGGATGCCTGGGTGTAGGATGCCTGAGTGTAGGATGCCTGGGTGTAGGATGCCTGAGTGTAGGATGCCTGGGTGCAGGATGCCTGGGTGCTGTCTTGCTGTTGTTGTGAGGGTAGCGTTGTATTTCCTAATTCTGCTGAGTGAGAATGTGGAGTAAATGTCTTCATGTGACAGAGATCTGTCTGGTTTCAGTTTGGTGAACACCGAGCCCAGGGTGCAGTTACAGGTCACAGAACAATCAGCCTAATGTAGGATGGAAGACACACACGCTCATTCACTGACACACACTGACACTGTGGTGAAGACAGAACCTATCAGGGGAGGGGGAGTGGGGGGGGGGGGGTGTTGTCTGTGTTTACCTATGGCAGGAGGATGGCAGAAGACTGAACCTATCAGGGGGGTTGTCTGTGTTTACCTATGGCAGGAGGATACTCAACACTGGTGAAGACTGAACCTATCAGGGGGTGGGGGGGTATTGTCTGTGTTTACCTATGGCAGGAGGATACTCAACACTGGTGAAGACTGAACCTATCAGGGGGGGGTGTGTTGTCTGTGTTTACCTATGGCAGGAGGATACTCAACACTGGTGAAGACTGAACCTATCGGGGGGGTTGTTGTCTGTGTTTACCTATGGCAGGAGGATGGCAGAAGACTGAACCTATCAGGGGGGTTGTCTGTGTTTACCTATGGCAGGAGGATACTCAACACTGGTGAAGACTGAACCTATCAGGGGGGGGGGGGGTGGGGGGGTATTGTCTGTGTTTACCTATGGCAGGAGGATACTCAACACTGGTGAAGACTGAACCTATCAGGGGGGGGGGTGTTGTCTGTGTTTACCTATGGCAGGAGGATGGCAGAAGACTGAACCTATCGGGGGGGGGTGTTGTCTGTGTTTACCTATGGCAGGAGGATGGCAGAAGACTGAACCTATCGAGGGGAGGTGTTGTCTGTGTTTACCTATGGCAGGAGGATGGCAGAAGACTGAACCTATCGGGGGGGTGTTGTCTGTGTTTACCTATGGCAGGAGGATGGCAGAAGACTGAACCTATCAGGGGGTGTTGTCTGTGTTCACCTATGGCAGGAGGATACTCAACACTGGTGAAGACTGAACCTATCGGGGGGGGGGTGTTGTCTGTGTTTACCTATGGCAGGAGGATGGCAGAAGACTGAACCTATCAGGGGGTTGTCTGTGTTTACCTATGGCAGGAGGATGGCAGAAGACTGAACCTATCAGGGGGGGGTATTGTCTGTGTTTACCTATGGCAGGAGGATGGCAGAAGACTGAACCTATCAGGGGGGGGGGGGGTATTGTCTGTGTTTACCTATGGCAGGAGGATGGCAGAAGACTGAACCTATCAGGGGGGAGGGGTATTGTCTGTATTTACAAAACACTTGACTGGCTTCAAACATGACGATCAGAGCAAATCAAATGAAATTGTATTTGTCACAAGCTTGGTAAATAACAGGTGTTGACCAACAGTGAAATGCTTAGTTACGGGCTCTTCCTGACGGAGACAAATAATAGGGAAATAATATAAAAGTAGAGCAGGTAATAATAAATGTAATAATCATTGGTTATATACATTATATACGGGGCATTTGGAAAGTTTTCAGACCACTGGACTTTTTCCACATTTTGTAACGTTATCCTTTTTATAAAAAAAAATGTGTCCTCATCACACTGCTCAAAAAAATAAAGGGAACACTAAAATAACACATCCTAAAACTGAATGAATGAAATATTTTTATTAAATACTTTTTTCTTTACATAGTTAAATGTGTTGACAACAAAATAACACAACAATTATCAATGGAAATCAAATTTATCAACCTGTGGAGGTCCGGATTTGGAGTCACACTCAAAATTAAATTGGAAAACCACACTACAGGCTGATCCAACTTTGATGTAACGTCCTTTAAAGAGGTCAAAATGAGGCTCAGTAGAGTGTGTGGCCTCCATGTGCCTGTTTGACCTCCCTACAACGCCTGGGCATGCTACTGATGAGGTGGCGGATGGTCTCCTGAGGGAGACCTGGACTAAAGCATCCGCCAACTCCTGGACAGTCTGTGGTGCAATGTGGCGTTGGTGGATGGAGCGAGACATGATGTCCCAGATGTGCTCAATTGGATTCAGGTCTGGGGAACGGGCGGGCCAGTCCATAGCATCAATGTCTTCCTCTTGCAGGAACTGCTAACACACAGACACATGAGGTCTAGCATGGTCTTGCATTAGGAGGAACCCAGGGCCAACCGCACCAGCATATGGTCTCACAAGGGGTCTGAGGATCTCATTTCGGTACCTAATGGCAGTCAGGCTACCTCTGGCGAGCACATGGAGGCCTGTGCGGCCCCCCAAAGAAATGCCACCCCACATGATGACTGACCCATCGCCAAACCGGTCATGCTGGAGGATGTTGCAGGCAGCAGAACGTTCTCCACGGCGTCTCCAGACTGTCATGTCTGTCACATGTGCTCAGTGTGAATCTGCTTTAACCTGTGAAGAGCACAGGGCGCCAGCGGCGAATTTGCCTATCTTGGTGTTCTCTGGCAAATGCCAAACGTCCTGCACGGTGTTGGGCTGTAAGCACAACCCCCACCTGTGGACGTCGGGCCCTCATACCACCCTCATGGAGTCTGTTTCTGACCGTTTGAGCAGACACATGCACATTTGTGGCCTACTGGAGGTCATTTTGCAGGGCTCTGGCAGTGCTCCTCCTGCTCCTCCTTGCACAAAGGCGGAGGTAGCGGTCCTGCTGCTGGGTTGTTGCCCTCATACGGCCGCCTCCATGTCTCCTGATGTACTGGCCTGTCTCCTGGTAGCGCCTCCATGCTCTTGACACTACGCTGACAGACACAGCAAACCTTCTTGCTACAGCTCGCATTGATGTTCCATCCTGGATGAGCTGCACTACCTGAGCCACTTGTGTGGGTTGTAGACTCCGTCTCATGCTACCACTAGAGTGAAAGCACCGCCAGGATTCAAAAGTGACCAAAACATCAGCCAGGAAGCATAGCAACTGAGAAGTGGTCTGTGGTTATCACCTGCAGAACCACTCCTTTATTGGGGGGGGGTCTTGCTAATTGCCTATAATTTCCACCTGTTGTCTATACCATTTGCACAACAGCACGTGGAATGTATTGTCAATCAGTGTTGCTTCCTAAGTGGACAGTTTGATTTCACAGAAGTGTGATTGACTTGGAGTTACATTGTGTTGTTTAAGTGTTCCCTTTATTTTTTTGAGCTGTGTACATCCAATATCTCCTAATGACAAAGGAAAACCTTTTTTTTGTTGCAATTTATAAAATAAAAAAATCGGAAATATCATATTTACATTAGCATTCAGAACCTTTGCTCAGTACTTTGTTGAAGCACCTTCGGCTACAAGCTTGGCACATCTGTATTTGGGAGTCTCCCATTCTTCTCTGCAGATCCTCTCATGCTCTGTCAGGTTGGATGGGGAGCATTGCTGCACAGTTATTTTCAGGTCTCTCCAGAGATGTTCGATCAGGTTCAAGTCCGGGCTCTGGCTGGGCCACTCAAGGACATTCAGAGACTTGTCCCGAAGCCACTCCTGCGTTGTCTTGGCTATGTGCTTAGGGTTGTTGTCCTGTTGGAAGGTGAACCTTCACCCCAGTCTGAGGTCCTGAGCGCTCGGGAACAGGTTTTCATCAAGGATCTCTCTGTACTTTGCTCCATTCATCTTTCCCTCGATCCTGACTAATCTCCTAGTCCCTGCTGTGGAAAAACATCACCACAACATGATGCTGCCTCCACCATGCTTCACCGTAGGGATGGTGCCAGGTTTCCTCCAGACGTGACGCTGGAAAGAGTTCAATCTTGGTTTCATCAGACTGAAGAATCTTGTTTCTCATGGTCTGAGAGTCCTTTAGGTGCCTTTTGGAAAACTCCAAGCGGGCTGCCATGTGCCTTTTACGGAGGAGTGTCTTCCGTCTGGCCACTAACATAACAACCTGATTGGTGGAGTGCTGCAGAGAAGGTTCTCCCATCTCCACAGAGGAACTCCGAAGCCCTGTCAGAGTGGTTCCAAACCTCATCCATTTAAGAATCATGGAGGCCACTGTGTTCTTGGGGACCTACAATGCTGCAGAACTTTTTTGGTACCCTTCTCCAGATCTGTGCCTCGACACAATCCTGTCTCAGAGCTCTACGGACAATTCCTTTGGCCTAATGGCTTGGTTTCTGCTCTGACATGCACTGTCAACTGTGGGACCTTATATAGACAGGTGTGTGCCTTTCCAAATCACGTCCAATCAATTGAATTTACCACAGGTGGACTCCAGTCAAGTTGTAGAAACATCTCAAGGATGATCAATGGAAACAGGATGCACCTGAGCTCAATTTTGAGTCTCATAGCAAAGGGTATGAATACTTATGTAAATAAGATGTTGAATTTTAAACAAAATTATATTTGAGAGAAAAAACAGAAAAAAACATTCGTATTGTCATTATGGGGTATTGTGATGTCATTATGGAGTATTGTGATGTCATTATGGGTATTGTGATGTCATTATGGGGTATTGTGTGTAGATTGATGAGGATTTTTATTTATTTAATCAATTTTAGAATAAAGCTGTAACTTAAAAACATGTAGAAAAAGTCAAGGGGTCTGAATACTTTCCGAATGCACTGTTTACACGGGGTACCAATACCAAGTCGATTTACATGGGTACAAAGTAGTTGATGTAGATACTGTACATTTAACTAGCAATCAAGTGGCAGATAAACAGTAACAGCAGCATATGTGATGAGTCCAAAAAGTTAGTGCAGAAAGGCTCAGTGCAGATAGCCCGGGTAGCAACTATTTAACTATCTGTGACTGCTCGAGGTAGCTTAGTTAGCCCTATTACAACAACACTATGACAGGTTATTATAGGTAAGATAGTTAGTCCTATTACAACAACACTATGACAGGTTATTATAGGTAAGATAGTTAGTCCTATTACAACAACACTATGACAGGTTATTATAGGTAAGATAGTTAGTCCTATTACAGCAACACTATTTCAGGTTATTATAGGTAAGATAGTTAGTCCTATTACAACAACACTATGACAGGTTATTATAGGTAAGATAGTTAGTCCTATTACAACAACACTATGACAGGTTATTATAGGTAAGATAGTTAGTCCTATTACAACAACACTATGACAGGTTATTATAGGTAACGTAGTTAGTCCTATTACAACAACACTATGACAGGTTATTATAGGTAAGATAGTTAGTCCTATTACAACAACACTATGACAGGTAGATAGGTAAGATAGTTAGTCCTATTACAACAACACTATGACAGGTTATTATAGGTAACGTAGTTAGTCCTATTACAACAACACTATGACAGGTTATTATAGGTAAGATAGTTAGTCCTATTACAACAACACTATGACAGGTAGATAGGTAAGATAGTTAGTCCTATTACAACAACACTATGACAGGTTATTATAGGTAACGTAGTTAGTCCTATTACAACAACACTATGACAGGTTATTATAGGTAAGATAGTTAGTCCTATTACAGCAACACTATTTCAGGTTATTATAGGTAAGATAGTTAGTCCTATTACAACAACACTATGACAGGTAGATAGGTAAGATAGTTAGTCCTATTACAACAACACTATGACAGGTTATTATAGGTAAGATAGTTAGTCCTATTACAACAACACTATGACAGGTAGATAGGTAAGATAGTTAGTCCTATTACAACAACACTATGACAGGTTATTATAGGTATAGTTAGTCCTATTACAACAACACTATGACAGGTTATTATAGGTAAGATAGTTAGTCCTATTACAGCAACACTATTTCAGGTTATTATAGGTAAGATAGTTAGTCCTATTACAACAACACTATGACAGGTAGATAGGTAAGATAGTTAGTCCTATTACAACAACACTATGACAGGTTATTATAGGTAAGATAGTTAGTCCTATTACAACAACACTATGACAGGTAGATAGGTAAGATAGTTAGTCCTATTACAACAACACTATGACAGGTTATTATAGGTAACATAGTTAGTCCTATTACAACAACACTATGACAGGTTATTATAGGTAAGATAGTTAGTCCTATTACAACAACACTATGACAGGTTATTATAGGTAACGTAGTTAGTCCTATTACAACAACACTATGACAGGTAGATAGGTAAGATAGTTAGTCCTATTACAACAACACTATGACAGGTTATTATAGGTAACGTAGTTAGTCCTATTACAACAACACTATGACAGGTTATTATAGGTAAGATAGTTAGTCCTATTACAACAACACTATGACAGGTTATTATAGGTAAGATAGTTAGTCCTATTACAACAACACTATGACAGGTTATTATAGGTAACGTAGTTAGTCCTATTACAACAACACTATGACAGGTTATTATAGGTAAGATAGTTAGTCCTATTACAACAACACTATGACAGGTAGATAGGTAAGATAGTTAGTCCTATTACAACAACACTATGACAGGTTATTATAGGTAACGTAGTTAGTCCTATTACAACAACACTATGACAGGTTATTATAGGTAAGATAGTTAGTCCTATTACAACAACACTATGACAGGTTATTATAGGTAAGATAGTTAGTCCTATTACAACAACACTATGACAGGTTATTATAGGTAAGATAGTTAGTCCTATTACAACAACACTATGACAGGTTATTATAGGTAAGATAGTTAGTCCTATTACAACAACACTATGACAGGTTATTATAGGTAACGTAGTTAGTCCTATTACAACAACACTATGACAGGTAGATAGGTAAGATAGTTAGTCCTATTACAACAACACTATGACAGGTTATTATAGGTAAGATAGTTAGTCCTATTACAACAACACTATGACAGGTAGATAGGTAACTTAGTTAGTCCTGTTGATCAGTCAGCACAAATTTGGATTCTAAGAATGACACGACAGCAGGAGAAAGAGTTTATGTCGGAGCTGGAATTCATACTACACATGTCTGAAACAGCGATGCTGTCAGTCTGCATGGACAACTGAGGTTCTGTTTGCATGTACGTTTGGGGTTCAACCGTTTACTATATGGGGTACATAACTAGCTTATTGTTTCTTAACAAAACACTTTGTTTTCTCGGCTATGTTTTGTGAGGTCTTGGTTGTTCTTCGGGGAAATGTAGAGTAGCTAACTGCAGTGTTTGTCCTGTCTAAAATTGGTCTACCGCGTCTTACCGTAGCTAGGTCTGTACACTGCAAATTAACGTGAGTACCGTGGCAGTTTCCCAAAGTTTGTTGGTTTTAATCTTATGTTGGCTAAGGCTAATTGGCTATCGTAGCAGCCAAGGAAGTTCGCTAACTTAGTTTATTTGTGCATATGTGTTTGCTCTGATTACACGCAACTGTCTAAATCAGCAGTCTAAACACTTCAGCCTTACAGTGAAAAACCTTACTTGGCTAGCTAGCTTTCCTCGCTTGTTGGTTAGCTACTTAGCCAAGGGTAGTTCTAATCATACTGGTATAACTTTACGTTAGCTAACTAGCTAGTCAAAACCAAACCACATTCACACTTGACCTTATTTTAGCGCCAAATACTTCCAGGTGAAGTGTAATAATAATACCATTGTAAAGCCGAATTTCTTCCCTTTCAAGCGAAATCAATGAGGAGACCTCCATGCTGCCCTTCACAACATGGCGGATGGGGAAGCGAAGACTGCGCTATAGTGAAAGGGGAAGATATGTTGTGTGGGGAAACTGCTTTTTTCTCCCGATTTGTCCAATTTATCACCTCTAAAATGAGTTTATGTAATGTCTCATTTCATACCTATTTTAAGGTTTGTGTCGAATTTGAATAGGGTTTTTTAGGGCGGGCTAATGTTAGCTTCACAAGTAAACTGCGGCTGTCACTGCTTTTGAGAGTCATGACGGCACGCAGTGATGATGATTCGAAAAATGCACTATTGATTGAATCAACTATCGATGAACTCACAAGTAATTAACTTTACACTCACCATTGATAATGTCTTAATAAATAAATTGATAGATATATGAGTTACACAAAGTAGGAAACTTTATTTTCAGAGGGGATTGATTCTGTTCAAAGAGAGAGAGGAAGGAACAATGCTTCTTTATATAATGTTACTGAACAAATCATGAGAATGGGTTAATGTAACAACTTCCAATAGCACAAGATAAATCATTATATTAACTACTTAACATTAGTGAATTATTGTATATAGCAACAATATGAATATAAAAATAAATATAACAACTAATAACAGTTAGTAACTCTCATCTGTCCTTTCACTCCATCATATACACTGTGTCCATGAAAACCTGCTCTTTCCATGAAATAGGTAATAACATTATGTTGGATTACATGGACATTATATCCACATTTGTGAGTCCATTTCCTTGGAACTATCTTATAAATTATGTTGCATGAATTAAAAAAACTACCTCTCATTTAATTGTATTTTGACAGGAAATGTCTGGAAAGGGGAAGGGCCTAACAAGCACCGCTCCACTCCCGAACAGCTATAGGCTGCTAACGAGGAAGTGAATGCAGGGAGGAGCCTGAGGGAGGTGGCTCGTGCCTACTGTCAGTACCTGTTTACAGGGAAGCCAATGGTCCAAAACATTCCACATAGTTCATAACTATTGCAGTTTGGTGAAATGCTGTTCAAGGTCACTGAACTTTGGTCTCCTTCATTTTCTTCACTTCTTCAATCAACAGCAGAAAGAGAAGCAGGAATGTAGCCTCTCAATTTTGGTTAGAGCATGTCATTTACAAACAACTTTAATAGATAACACGTGTTATTGACATGCGTTATTGCACGCATGAGATTTCACAATTATTGTCACGTTCTGACCATAGTTCCTTGTTTTAGTGTTGGTCAGGACGTGAGCTGGGTGGGCATTCTATGTTGTGTGTCTAGTTTGTCCGTTTCTATGTATGGCCTGATATGGTTCTCAATCAGAGGCAGGTGTTAGTCATTGTCTCTGATTGGGAACCATATTTAGGTAGCTTGTTTTGTGTTGGGGTTTGTGGGTGGTTGTTTCCTGTCTCTGTGTTCTCTGCACCAGATAGGACTGTTTCCTGTCTTTGTGTTCTCTGCACCAGATAGGACTGTTTCCTGTCTCTGTGTTCTCTGCACCAGATAGGACTGTTTCCTGTCTCTGTGTTCTCTGCACCAGAGAGGACTGTTTCCTGTCTCTGTGTTCTCTGCACCAGATAGGACTGTTTCCTGTCTCTGTGTTCTCTGCACCAGATAGGACTGTTTCCTGTCTCTGTGTTCTCTGCACCAGAGAGGACTGTTTCCTGTCTCTGTGTTCTCTGCACCAGATAGGACTGTTTCCTGTCTCTGTGTTCTCTGCACCAGAGAGGACTGTTTCCTGTCTCTGTGTTCTCTGCACCAGAGAGGACTGTTTCCTGTCTCTGTGTTCTCTGCACCAGATAGGACTGTTTCCTGTCTCTGTGTTCTCTGCACCAGATAGGACTGTTTCCGGTCTCTGTGTTCTCTGCACCAGAGAGGACTGTTTCCTGTCTCTGTCTGTTCTCTGCACCAGATAGGACTGTTTCCTGTCTCTGTGTTCTCTGCACCAGATAGGACTGTTTCCTGTCTCTGTGTTCTCTGCACCAGATAGGACTGTTTCCTGTCTTTGTGTTTCTCTGCACCAGATAGGACTGTTTCCTGTCTCTGTGTTCTCTGCACCAGATAGGACTGTTTCCTGTCTCTGTGTTCTCTGCACCAGATAGGACTGTTTCCTGTCTTTGTGTTTCTCTGCACCAGATAGGACTGTTTCGGGTTTTGCCACGTTTGTTGTTTTTGTAATTGCATTCATGTTGAGTTTCTGTAGCTCAGTTGGTAGCGCATGGCGCTTGTAACGCCAGGGTAGTGGGTTCGATTCCCGGGACCACCCATACGTAGAATGTATGCACACATGACTGTAAGTCGCTTTGGATAAAAGCGTCTGCTAAATGGCATATATATATATATATATATATCCATTTGTATCTCATATTAAAAACCATGAACTCTAACCTCGCTGCATTTTGGTCCTCCTCTCCTTCGACGGAAGAAAGCCGTTACAATTATTGAATAAAGCGCTCGTGAAAAGGTTGGCACGGCAAAGGTTTTTCAAAACATGTGAACACAGCAAACGTGAGAGCAAAAATAGGAAAGCTCTTTGTCAGCAGGTGAAGGGTTTGTTTGTGTAAATGCAGATCAGAGGTTTGCACAGCGGTATTCTTTTTAAGATTCTGCTCATCAAAGTCATACGCAATTCATTATTGATTGATTCAGTGTTTGTGTTATTGATGACCACATTGCTGTTAGCGCCCTACTCGTGAAAAATGTGTTTAATATTAGCCATAATAAAATTCATACTAATGCTCATGAAATGAAAATCATGAATAATGTGCATATGGTTAAGCGTGATTTTAATCTGAGAGAGAAGCGTTACTCCTGGTGAAAAGAGGTTGTACGCCACACAATGAGTTGCATAATGCTCGTCGGGACACGGCACGATGTAATGTACAGTGTCAGAGGGGTCTGTTTTTTTCACATTTTCTCGAATACTATTGGTCCAATACCATGTCAATCAACGCCTGAATAGAAACGTAGCTAACACCCTGTATTTTGATGCTAACACAGTTGCTACAGTCCCAATAGTATTCATTGTAGCCTCGTTTGAATGATGCGCTTCATCTGCTGTTCTATCAGGAGGATTCATCTGCTGTTCTATCAGGAGGATTCATCTGCTGTTGTCAGGAGAAATTCATCTGCTGTTCTACCAGGAGGATTCATCTGCTGTTGTCAGGAGAAATTCATCTGCTGTTCTATCAGGAGGATTCATCTGCTGTTGTCAGGAGAAATTCATCTGCTGTTCTATCAGGAGGATTCATCTGCTGTTGTCAGGAGAAATTCATCTGCTGTTCTATCAGGAGGATTCATCTGCTGTTGTCAGGAGAAATTCATCTGCTGTTGTATCAGGAGGATTCATCTGCTGTTGTCAGGAGGATTCATCTGCTGTTCTATCAGGAGGATTCATCTGCTGTTCTATCAGGAGGATTCATCTGCTGTTCTATCAGGAGGATTCATCTGCTGCTCTATCAGGAGGATTCATCTGCTGTTCTATCAGGAGGATTCATCTGCTGTTCTATCAGGAGGATTCATCTGCTGTTCTATCAGGAGGATTCATCTGCTGTTCTATCAGGAGGATTCATCTGCTGCTCTATTAGGAGGATTCATCTGCTGTTGTCAGGAGAAATTCATCTGCTGGTCTATCAGGAGGATTCATCTGCTGCTCTATTAGGAGGATTCATCTGCTGTTGTCAGGAGGATTCATCTGCTGTTGTCAGGAGGATTCATCTGCTGTTGTCAGGAGGATTCATCTGCTGTTGTATCAGGAGGATTCATCTGCTGTTGTCAGGAGGATTCATCTGCTGTTGTCAGGAGGATTCATCTGCTGTTCTATCAGGAGGATTCATCTGCTGTTCTATCAGGAGGATTCATCTGCTGTTCTATCAGGAGGATTCATCTGCTGTTGTCAGGAGGATTCATCTGCTGTTGTATCAGGAGGATTCATCTGCTGTTGTCAGGAGGATTCATCTGCTGTTGTCAGGAGGATTCATCTGCTGCTCTATCAGGATGATTCATCTGCTGTTCTATTAGGAGGATTCATTTGCTGTTGTCAGGAGGATTCATCTGCTGCTCTATCAGGAGGATTCATCTGCTGTTGTCAGGAGGATTCATCTGCTGTTCTATTAGGAGGATTCATCTGCTGTTGTCAGGAGGATTCATCTGCTGCTCTATCACGAGGATTCATCTGCTGTTCTATCAGGAGGATTCATCTGCTGCTCTATTAGGAGGATTCATCTGCTGTTGTCAGGAGGATTCATCTGCTGTTGTCAGGAGGATTCATCTGCTGTTCTATTAGGAGGATTCATCTGCTGTTGTCAGGAGGATTCATCTGCTGTTCTATCAGGAGGATTCATCTGCTGTTCTATCAGGAGGATTCATCTGCTGTTGTCAGGAGGATTCATCTGCTGTTGTCAGGAGGATTCATCTGCTGCTCTATCAGGATGATTCATCTGCTGTTCTATTAGGAGGATTCATCTGCTGTTGTCAGGAGGATTCATCTGCTGTTGGGAGTGGGGTTGGGAGTGGCTTGTGGAGGTGGCATGGTGACTGGAAGGTGGTGGGAGGGACTTGTGGAGGTGGCATGGTGACAGCAAGTAGATGGGAGGGGCTTGTGGAGGTGGCATGGTGACTGCAAGGGGTTGGGAGTGGCTTGTGGAGGTGGCATGGTGACTGCAAGTGGTTGGGAGTGGCTTGTGGAGGTGGCATGGTGACAGCATTCTGATGATGCTCTGTTCTGTTCGTTCTGGTTCATATTCACACAGATTAACAAGTCTGCGTCCCAAATGGCACCCTATTCCCTGGGCCCTGGTCAAAAGTAGTACACTAGGGAATAGGGTGCCATTTGGGAGGTTTAGCCAGGGTTCGAGAAGTATTAATGGACATAGTCCAGGTTTAGCCAGGGTTAGAGAAGTATTAATGGACATAGTCCAGGTTTAGCCAGGGTTAGAGAAGTATATGTTGACTTGTATTGTATATACAGTTGAAGTCAGAAGTTTACATTCCACTTAAGTTGGAGTCATTAAAACTCATTTTTCAAACACTCCACACATTTCTTGTTAACGAACTATAGTTTTGGCAAATCAGTTGGGACATCTACTTTGTGCATGACACAAGTCATTTTTCCAACAATTGTTTACAGACAGATTATTTCACTTGTAATTCACTGTATCACAATTCCAGTTGGTCAGAAGTTTACATACACTAAGTTGACTGTGCCTTTAAACAGCTTGAAAATTCCAGAAAATGATGTCATGGCTTTAGAAGCTTCTGATAATTTGAGTCAATTGGAGGTGTACCTTTAAACTTGGTGTACCTGTACCTTTAAACTCAGTGCCTCTTTGCCTGACATCATGGGAAAATCTAAATAAATCAGACATACTTCCAAAGTCCTGGCAAAATGGCTTAAGGACAACAAAGTCAAGGTATTGGAGTGGCCATCAAAAAGCCTGACCTCAATCCTGTAGAACATTTGTGGGCAGAAGTGAAAAAGAGCGTGCGAGCAAGGAGGCCTACAAACCTGACTCAGTTACACCAGCTCTGTCAGGAGGAATGGGACAAAATTCACCCAACTTATCCTGGGAAGCTTGTGCAAGGCTACCTGAAACGTTTGACCCAAGTTAAACAATTTAAAGGCAATGCTACCAAACACTAACTCAGTGTATGTAAACTTCTGACCCACTGGGAATGTGATGAAAGAAATAAAAGCTGAAATAAATCATTCTCCCTACTATTATTCTGACATTTCACATTCTTAAAGTAAAGTGGTGATCCTAACTGGCCTAAAACAGGGAATCTTTACTAGGATTAAATGTGAGGAATTGTGAAAACTGAGTTTAAATGTATTTGGCTAAGGTGTACGTAAACTTCTGACTTCAACTGTATATATAAAACGTGTTGTGTGTGTGTGTGTGTGTGTGTGTGTGTGTGTGTGTGTGTGTGTGTGTGTGTGTGTGTGTGTGTGTGTGTGTGTGTGTGTGTGTGTGTGTGTGTGTGTGTGTGTGTGTGTGTGTGTGTGTGTGTGTGTGTGTGTGTGTGTGGTGTTTTTGTGTGTGTGTACACTCATGCTCGTGCTTTGTGAAGGGGAGTGGAAGGATTTCTGTCACCATTGTCCCTGTCCAATCTATTATGACTCAGTGTATCACTGTGCCCTTTCACCTCAACAACAACAACAGAAAAGAACAGAACAGCCACCATGTGCAGCTCAGCTCTGAACAGCAGGCAGCATATCCTCCTCTCTTCTCTTGTCTTCTCTCTGCTCCCTTCACACAGTAATCTATCTCGGCTCATCTCCTTTATTTCTCTCTCTCTCTCTCTCTCTCTCTCTCTCTCTCTCTCTCTCTCTCTCTCTCTCTCTCTCTCTCTCTCTCTCTCTCTCTCCATCTCTCTCTCTCTCTCTCTCTCTCTCTCTCTCTCTCTCTCTCTCTCTCTCTCTCTCTCTCTCTCTCTCTCTCTCTCTCTCTCTCTCTGTGTCTCTCTCTCTCGGTCTCTTCAATTCAAAGGACTTTATTGGCATGGGAAACATGTGTTAACATTGCCAAAGCAAGTGAGGTAGATAATATAATATATATACAGTGTTGTAACAATATACAACTGGTTAAAGTACACAAGGGAAATAAATAAGCATAAATATGGGTTGTATTTACAATGGTGTTTGTTCTTCACTGGTTGCCCTTTTCTTGTGGCAACAGGTCACAAATCTTGCTGCTGTGATGTCACACTGTGGAATTTCACCCAGTAGATATGGGAGTTTATTAAAATTGGATTTGTTTTCAAATTCTTTGTGTATCTGTGTAATCTGAGGGAAATATGTCTCTCTAATATGGTCATACATTGTGCAGGAGGTTAGGAAGTGCAGCTCAGTTTCCACCTCATTTTGTGGGCATTGAGCACATAGCCTGTCTTCTCTTGAGAGCCATGTCTGCCTACGGCGGCCTTTCTCAATAGCAAGGCTATGCTCACTCAGTCTGTACATAGTCAAAACTTTCCTTAAGTTTGGGTCAGTCACAGTGGTCAGGTATTCTGCCACTGTGTACTCTCTGTTTAAGGCCAAATAGCATTCTAGTTTGCTCTGTTTTTTTGTTAATTCTTTCCAATGTGTCAAATAATTATCTTTTTGTTTTCTCATGATTTGGTTGGGTCTAATTGTGCTACTGTCCTGAGGCTCTGTGGGGTGTGTTTGTGTTTGTGAACAGAGCCCCAGGACCAGCTTGCTTAGGGGACTCTTCTCCAGGTTCATCTCTCTGTAGTTGATGGCTTTGTAATGGAAGGTTTGAGAATCGCTTCCTTTTAGGTGGTTGTAGAATTTAACGGCTCTTTTCTGGATTTTGATAATTAGTGGGTATCGGCCTAATTCTGCTGTGCATGCATTATTTGGTGTTCTACGTTGTACACGGAGGATATTTTTGCATAGTTCTGCATGCAGAGTCTCATTTTGGTGTTTTGTCCCATTTTGTGAAGTCTTGGTTGGTGAGCGGACCCCAGACCTCACAACCATAAAGGGCAATGGGCTCTATGACTGATTCAAGTATTCTTAGCCTAATTGGTATGTTGAAATTTTTGTTCCTTTTGATGGCATAGAATGCCCTTCTTGCCTTGTCTCTCAGCTCGTTTACAGCTTTGTGGAAATTCCCTGTGGCGCTGATGTTTAGGCCAAGGTATGTATAGTTTTTTGTGTGCTCTAGGGCAATGGTGTCTAGCTGGAATTTATATTTGTGGTCCTAGCGACTGGACCTTTTTTGGAACAACATTATTTTGGTCTTACTGAGATTTACTGTCAGGGCCCAGGTCTGATAGAATCTGTGCAGAATATCTAGGTGCTGCTGTAGGCCCTCCTTTGTTGGTGACAGAAGCACCAGATCATCAGCAAACAGTAGACATTTGACTTCAGATTCTAGTAGGGTGAGGCCGGGTGCTGCAGACTTTTCTAGTGCCCGCGCCAATTCGTTGATATATATATATATATATATATTTTTTTTTTAATTTAACCTTTATTTAACTAGGCAAGTCAGTTAAGAACAAATTCTTATTTTCAATGATGGTCTAGGAACAGTGGGTTAACTGCCTGTTCAGGGGCAGAACGACAGATTTGTACCTTGTCAGCTCGGGGGTTTGAACTTGCAACCTTCCGGTTACTAGTCCAACGCTCTAACCACTAGAATACCCTGCCGCCCCGGGAGGGTGGAGCTTAAGCTGTATCCCTGTCTCACCCCACGACCTTGTGTGAAGAAATGTGTGTGTTTTTTGCCAATTGTAACCGCACACTTGTTGTTTGTGTACATGGATTTCATAATGTTGTATCTGTCTGTCTCTCTCTCTCTCTCTCTCTCTCTCTCTCTCTCTCTCTCTCTCTCTCTCTCTCTCTCTCTCTCTCTCTCTCTCTCTCTCTCTCTGTCTCTCTCTCTCTCTCTGTCCCTCTCTCTGTCTGTCTGTCTGTCTGTCTCTCTCTCTGTCTGTCTGTCTGTCTGTCTGTCTGTCTGTCTGTCTGTCTGTCTGTCTGTCTGTCTGTCTGTCTGTCTGTCTGTCTGTCTGTCTGTCTGTCTGTCTGTCTGTCTGTCTGTCTGTCTCTCTCTCTCTCTCTCTCTCTCTCTCTCTCTCTCTCTCTCTCTCTCTCTCTCTCTCTCTCTCTCTCTCTCTCTCTCTCTCTCTCTCTCTCTCTCTCTCTCTCTCTCCATTAGATATTCACAGTAACATCCTTGTCATTCTCACTTACCCTCCCCCTCTGATCCTCAGGCAGAGTGATTGAGGGTTATATAGGCTATGCTCTGTAATTCTGTATACTCTGTAATTCTGTAAGTATGATAGCTTAACTGTCCTGTTAGCCAGAAAAGGAACTGCACGCTATCCTATAATCAATGGTGTTTAGGATTACCATGTAGGCTATGCTACACATTGACACTGCCACGCAGACTATCACTCTCTCCCTCTGCCCAGATGATCTCTCCAGAGGATCTGTCTGTTTCTCCTGTGTCTATCTGATCTGTGGATGGCTGGAGGTTTGTGGTTGTGGTTTTCCCTCCTAGGAGTGGATGGCTGGAGGTTTGTTTTTGTGGTTTTCCTCCTAGGAGTGGATGGCTGGAGGTTTGTTGTGGTTTTCCTCCTAGGAGTGGATGGCTGGAGGTTTGTTTTTGTGGTTTTCCTCCTAGGAGTGGATGGCTGGAGGTTTGTTGTGGTTCTCCTCCTAGGAGTGGATGGCTGGAGGTTTGTTGTACCAGGGACACATGCTCGGCATGTGACGGAGTATATTGGAATGTCATCTATATACATACCACTACACCCTGCCCGTGCAGGTCCCTGAAAATCTCATCTACAAAGGATTGGAAGACTGATGGAGCATTCATTAACCCGTACGGCATGACGAGGTACTCATAGTGCCCAGAAGTGGTGCTAAATGCTGTCTTCCACTCTTCTCCCGCCCAGATACGCACCAGGTTGTAAGCGCTCCTGAGGTCCAATTTTGTGAAGAAGCGTGCCCCTGTGTAATGACTCGGTCATACTGGCTATGAGTGGTGGCGGGTAACTGTATTTTACCGTGATCTTATTTAAACTTCGATAATTAATACACGGGTGCAAACCTCCATCCTTCTTCTTCACAAAAAATAAACTTGAGGAGACAGGTGAGATGGAAGGCTGAATGTATCCCTGTCCCAGAGATTCGGTGACATATGTCTCCATAGCTGCCGTCTCCTCCTGTGACAGAGGAGTGACACGTGACTCCTGGGAAGTGCAGCATTACCCTGGAGGTTTATCACACAATCCCCCTGTCGATGGGGTGGTAATTGGTAATTTGCCAAGTCGGCAAATTCGGGGGGAATGTGCTTGGTGGAGACCTGGTTTGGACTTTCCACCGTAGTGGCAGCTATGGAAACACCTACACACCTCCCTGAGCATTTACATTTACATTTACATTTAAGTCATTTAGCAGACGCTCTTATCCAGAGCGACTTACAAATTGGTGCATTCACCTTATGACATCCAGTGGAACAGTCACTTTACAATAGTGCATCTAAATCTTAAAGGGGGGGGGTGAGAGGGAATACTTATCCTATCCTAGGTATTCCTTAAAGAGGTGGGGTTTCAGGTGTCTCCGGAAGGTGGTGATTGAGCACTGACGGGACCATCCCTTGAGAGCCCTCTGCTGCCACGAAATAGTGGGATCATGCGAAGCCAACCAGGGAATCCCCAACACAACAGGGAACGCAGGAGAGTTGATTAGGAAGAGACTCATTTGCTCCCTATGACTCTCCTGTGTTATCATAGTGAGTGGAGCTGTGACCTCCCTAATTAGTCCCGACCCCAAAGGACGACTGTCTAAGGCATGTATAGCGAAGAGAACCTCAACAGACACAATAGGGATCCCTAATCTCATAGCAAAGGAACGGTCGATAAAGTTCCCAGCTGCGCCTGAATCTACTAGCACCTTATGCTGGGAACGCGGGGAAAACTCAGGGAATTCAATCGACAACCACATGTGTGCAACAGGGAGCTCTGGGTGAGTGATGTGCCTACTCACCTGGGATGACCCACCAGCACTCCGCCTGCTACCTCTACCTCCTGGGGAACCCCCCCAGCACCGACCAGCAGTGTGCCCTCTGCGGCCACAGTTGGTGCAGGGAATGGTCCCCCTCCGGTCCCCCTCGTTGCAGCGTCTCTCAACTCCATAGGTGTTGGATCAGGAGCGCTGGGGGATGGAACTGACGGACCCCGATCAGGACGTCCGCGGGAGGCCAACAGGTTGTCTTACCGGATCGATAAGTCCACCTGCTGGTCCAGTGTAAGGGTGGTGTGCCTGCAGGCTAGCTCCCGACGAACATCCTCTCGTAGGCTACACCTGTAGTGATCGATCAGGGCCCGGTCATTCCATCCCGCACCGGCCGCCAGAGTTCTAAAGTCCAGCGCAAAATCTTGAGCGCTCCTCATCCCCTGACGTAGATGAAATAGGCGTTCCCCGACCGCTCCCCCTCCGGGGATGATCGAATACCGCCCGGAAACGGCGGGCGAATACCTCATAGTCATCCAACGTCTGACCTTCCCTCCCCCAGATGGCGTTGGCCCATTCCAGGGCTTTACCGGTCAGACAGGAGATAGGGGCGCTCACTCTCTCGCGTCCTGAAGGAGCTGGCCAGACAGATGCCACGTAGAGCTCCAGCTGGAGTAGGAACCCCTGACACACGGCAGCTGTCCCATCATACACCCTCGGGAGCGAGAGCTGAATCCCACCGGATCCTGATGATGGAGAGGCGGACATCACGGTAGGTAGTGGTGGAACCTGAGGAGACACAGGGTTCACAGGAAAAAACCCTCTCTCCCATCGGTCCATGGTTTGCAGCACGCGATCCATGGCTGTAGCCAGACTCTGCAGCATAGTCGCGTGCTGCTGAACGTGCTCCTCCATTTGAAGCGGAGGGCTGGCTGCACCTGCTGACTCCATGTATATGTTGAGTGATTCTGTCAGAGTCTATCTAGAAGATAGAGAAGGAGTCAGGCGCAGGACACAGGTAAGAGTAGAAAACACTGTATTTACTCAATCCAAGAACATTTAAAAAATTATGTTACAAAACAAGGACAAAATAGGACTCGAACTCCAACACACGAAAGACAATCACGCACAAACAGAAAGGGAAACCAGAGGGTTAAATAAGGAACATAATTATGAGATGGGAACCAGGTGTGTAAACATGGAAAAATGAAACATGGATTGGTGGCAGCTAGAAAGCCGGTGACGTCGACCGATGAACGCCGCCTGAACAAGGAGAGGGAAGAACTTCGGTGGAAGTCGTGACAAGTGGTCAGTTACTAAGGTAGAATACTAGAGGTCAGTTACTAATCTAGAATACTAGTGGTCAGTTACTAATCTAGAATACTAGAGGTCAGTTACTAAGGTAGAATACTAGTGGTCAGTTACTAATCTAGAATACTAGAGGTCAGTTACTAAGGTAGAATACTAGTGGTCAGTTACTAAGGTAGAATACTAGTGGTCAGTTACTAAGGTAGAATACTAGAGGTCAGTTACTAATCTAGAATACTAGTGGTCAGTTACTAATCTAGAATACTAGTGGTCAGTTACTAATCTAGAATACTAGAGGTCAGTTACTAAGGTAGAATACTAGAGGTCAGTTACTAATCTAGAATACTAGTGGTCAGTTACTAATCTAGAATACTAGAGGTCAGTTACTAAGGTAGAATACTAGAGGTCAGTTACTAAACTAGAATACTAGAGGTCAGTTACTAAGGTAGAATACTAGAGGTCAGTTACTAATCTAGAATACTAGTGGTCAGTTACTAATCTAGAATACTAGAGGTCAGTTACTAAGGTAGAATACTAGTGGTCAGTTACTAATCTAGAATACTAGAGGTCAGTTACTAAACTAGAATACTAGAGGTCAGTTACTAAGGTAGAATACTAGAGGTCAGTTACTAATCTAGAATACTAGTGGTCAGTTACTAATCTAGAATACTAGAGGTCAGTTACTAAACTAGAATACTAGAGGTCAGTTACTAAGGTAGAATACTAGAGGTCAGTTACTAATCTAGAATACTAGTGGTCAGTTACTAATCTAGAATACTAGAGGTCAGTTACTAAGGTAGAATACTAGAGGTCAGTTACTAAACTAGAATACTAGAGGTCAGTTACTAAGGTAGAATACTAGAGGTCAGTTACTAATCTAGAATACTAGTGGTCAGTTACTAATCTAGAATACTAGAGGTCAGTTACTAAGGTAGAATACTAGTGGTCAGTTACTAATCTAGAATACTAGAGGTCAGTTACTAAGGTAGAATACTAGTGGTCAGTTACTAAGGTAGAATACTAGTGGTCAGTTACTAAGGTAGAATACTAGAGGTCAGTTACTAATCTAGAATACTAGTGGTCAGTTACTAATCTAGAATACTAGTGGTCAGTTACTAATCTAGAATACTAGTGGTCAGTTACTAATCTAGAATACTAGAGGTCAGTTACTAATCTAGAATACTAGAGGTCAGTTACTAAGGTAGAATACTAGTGGTCAGTTACTAATCTAGAATACTAGTGGTCAGTTACTAATCTAGAATACTAGTGGTCAGTTACTAATCTAGAATACTAGTGGTCAGTTACTAATCTAGAATACTAGTGGTCAGTTACTAATCTAGAATACTAGTGGTCAGTTACTAATCTAGAATACTAGTGGTCAGTTACTAAACTAGAATACTAGTGGTCAGTTACTAATCTAGAATACTAGAGGTCAGTTACTAAACTAGAATACTAGAGGTCAGTTACTAAACTAGAATACTAGTGGTCAGTTACTAATCTAGAATACTAGTGGTCAGTTACTAATCTAGAATACTAGTGGTCAGTTACTAATCTAGAATACTAGTGGTCAGTTACTAATCTAGAATACTAGTGGTCAGTTACTAAACTAGAATACTAGAAGTTACTAAACTAGAATACTAGTACTAGTGGTCAGTTACTAATCTAGAATACTAGAGGTCAGTTACTAAACTAGAATACTAGAGGTCAGTTACTAAACTAGAATACTAGTGGTCAGTTACTAATCTAGAATACTAGTGGTCAGTTACTAAACTAGAATACTAGTGGTCAGTTACTAATCTAGAATACTAGAGGTCAGTTACTAAACTAGAATACTAGTGGTCAGTTACTAATCTAGAATACTAGAGGTCAGTTACTAAACTAGAATACTAGTGGTCAGTTACTAATCTAGAATACTAGAGGTCAGTTACTAATCTAGAATACTAGTGGTCAGTTACTAATCTAGAATACAAGTGGTCAGTTACTAAGGTAGAATACTAGAGGTCAGTTACTAAACTAGAATACTAGTGGTCAGTTACTAATCTAGAATACTAGTGGTCAGTTACTAAACTAGAATACTAGTGGTCAGTTACTAAACTAGAATACTAGTGGTCAGTTACTAATCTAGAATACTAGAGGTCAGTTACTAAACTAGAATACTAGAGGTCAGTTACTAAACTAGAATACTAGTGGTCAGTTACTAATCTAGAATACTAGTGGTCAGTTACTAAACTAGAATACTAGTGGTCAGTTACTAATCTAGAATACTAGAGGTCAGTTACTAAACTAGAATACTAGTGGTCAGTTACTAATCTAGAATACTAGAGGTCAGTTACTAAACTAGAATACTAGTGGTCAGTTACTAATCTAGAATACTAGAGGTCAGTTACTAATCTAGAATACTAGTGGTCAGTTACTAATCTAGAATACTAGTGGTCAGTTACTAATCTAGAATACTAGTGGTCAGTTACTAAACTAGAATACTAGTGGTCAGTTACTAATCTAGAATACTAGAGGTCAGTTACTAAACTAGAATACTAGTGGTCAGTTACTAATCTAGAATACTAGTGGTCAGTTACTAATCTAGAATACTAGAGGTCAGTTACTAAGGTAGAATACTAGTGGTCAGTTACTAATCTAGAATACTAGAGGTCAGTTACTAAACTAGAATACTAGTGGTCAGTTACTAATCTAGAATACTAGTGGTCAGTTACTAATCTAGAATACTAGAGGTCAGTTACTAAGGTAGAATACTAGAGGTCAGTTACTAAACTAGAATACTAGAGGTCAGTTACTAAACTAGAATACTAGTGGTCAGTTACTAATCTAGAATACTAGAGGTCAGTTACTAAACTAGAATACTAGAGGTCAGTTACTAAACTAGAATACTAGTGGTCAGTTACTAATCTAGAATACTAGTGGTCAGTTACTAAACTAGAATACTAGTGGTCAGTTACTAATCTAGAATACTAGAGGTCAGTTACTAAACTAGAATACTAGTGGTCAGTTACTAATCTAGAATACTAGAGGTCAGTTACTAAACTAGAATACTAGTGGTCAGTTACTAATCTAGAATACTAGAGGTCAGTTACTAATCTAGAATACTAGTGGTCAGTTACTAATCTAGAATACTAGTGGTCAGTTACTAATCTAGAATACTAGTGGTCAGTTACTAAGAATACTAGTAGAATACTAGAATACTAGGTCAGTTACTAATCTAGAATACTAGAGGTCAGTTACTAAACTAGAATACTAGTGGTCAGTTACTAATCTAGAATACTAGTGGTCAGTTACTAATCTAGAATACTAGTGGTCAGTTACTAATCTAGAATACTAGTGGTCAGTTACTAATCTAGAATACTAGAGGTCAGTTACTAAACTAGAATACTAGTGGTCAGTTACTAATCTAGAATACTAGTGGTCAGTTACTAATCTAGAATACTAGAGGTCAGTTACTAAGGTAGAATACTAGAGGTCAGTTACTAAACTAGAATACTAGAGGTCAGTTACTAAGGTAGAATACTAGAGGTCAGTTACTAATCTAGAATACTAGTGGTCAGTTACTAATCTAGAATACTAGAGGTCAGTTACTAAGGTAGAATACTAGTGGTCAGTTACTAATCTAGAATACTAGAGGTCAGTTACTAAGGTAGAATACTAGTGGTCAGTTACTAATCTAGAATACTAGTGGTCAGTTACTAAGGTAGAATACTAGAGGTCAGTTACTAATCTAGAATACTAGTGGTCAGTTACTAATCTAGAATACTAGTGGTCAGTTACTAATCTAGAATACTAGTGGTCAGTTACTAAGGTAGAATACTAGTGGTCAGTTACTAATCTAGAATACTAGAGGTCAGTTACTAAGGTAGAATACTAGTGGTCAGTTACTAATCTAGAATACTAGTGGTCAGTTACTAATCTAGAATACTAGTGGTCAGTTACTAATCTAGAATACTAGAGGTCAGTTACTAAGGTAGAATACTAGTGGTCAGTTACTAATCTAGAATACTAGTGGTCAGTTACTAAACTAGAATACTAGTGGTCAGTTACTAAACTAGAATACTAGTGGTCAGTTACTAATCTAGAATACTAGAGGTCAGTTACTAAACTAGAATACTAGTGGTCAGTTACTAAACTAGAATACTAGTGGTCAGTTACTAATCTAGAATACTAGTGGTCAGTTACTAAACTAGAATACTAGTGGTCAGTTACTAATCTAGAATACTAGTGGTCAGTTACTAAACTAGAATACTAGTGGTCAGTTACTAATCTAGAATACTAGAGGTCAGTTACTAAACTAGAATACTAGTGGTCAGTTACTAATCTAGAATACTAGAGGTCAGTTACTAATCTAGAATACTAGTGGTCAGTTACTAATCTAGAATACTAGTGGTCAGTTACTAATCTAGAATACTAGAGGTCAGTTACTAAACTAGAATACTAGTGGTCAGTTACTAATCTAGAATACTAGTGGTCAGTTACTAAACTAGAATACTAGTGGTCAGTTACTAAACTAGAATACTAGTGGTCAGTTACTAATCTAGAATACTAGTGGTCAGTTACTAAACTAGAATACTAGTGGTCAGTTACTAAACTAGAATACTAGTGGTCAGTTACTAATCTAGAATACTAGTGGTCAGTTACTAAACTAGAATACTAGTGGTCAGTTACTAATCTAGAATACTAGAGGTCAGTTACTAAACTAGAATACTAGTGGTCAGTTACTAATCTAGAATACTAGTGGTCAGTTACTAAACTAGAATACTAGTGGTCAGTTACTAATCTAGAATACTAGAGGTCAGTTACTAATCTAGAATACTAGTGGTCAGTTACTAATCTAGAATACTAGTGGTCAGTTACTAATCTAGAATACTAGTGGTCAGTTACTAAGGTAGAATACTAGTGGTCAGTTACTAATCTAGAATACTAGAGGTCAGTTACTAAACTAGAATACTAGTGGTCAGTTACTAATCTAGAATACTAGTGGTCAGTTACTAATCTAGAATACTAGAGGTCAGTTACTAATCTAGAATACTAGTGGTCAGTTACTAATCTAGAATACTAGTGGTCAGTTACTAATCTAGAATACTAGTGGTCAGTTACTAAACTAGAATACTAGTGGTCAGTTACTAATCTAGAATACTAGTGGTCAGTTACTAAACTAGAATACTAGAGGTCAGTTACTAATCTAGAATACTAGTGGTCAGTTACTAATCTAGAATACTAGTGGTCAGTTACTAAACTAGAATACTAGTGGTCAGTTACTAATCTAGAATACTAGAGGTCAGTTACTAAGGTAGAATACTAGTGGTCAGTTACTAAACTAGAATACTAGAGTTACTAATCTAGAATACTAGTGGTCAGTTACTAATCTAGAATACTAGTGGTCAGTTACTAATCTAGAATACTAGTGGTCAGTTACTAATCTAGAATACTAGTGGTCAGTTACTAAACTAGAATACTAGTGGTCAGTTACTAATCTAGAATACTAGTGGTCAGTTACTAATCTAGAATACTAGTGGTCAGTTACTAAACTAGAATACTAGTGGTCAGTTACTAATCTAGAATACTAGTGGTCAGTTACTAAGGTAGAATACTAGTGGTCAGTTACTAAACTAGAATACTAGAGGTCAGTTACTAATCTAGAATACTAGTGGTCAGTTACTAATCTAGAATACTAGTGGTCAGTTACTAATCTAGAATACTAGTGGTCAGTTACTAATCTAGAATACTAGTGGTCAGTTACTAATCTAGAATACTAGTGGTCAGTTACTAAACTAGAATACTAGTGGTCAGTTACTAATCTAGAATACTAGTGGTCAGTTACTAAACTAGAATACTAGTGGTCAGTTACTAATCTAGAATACTAGTGGTCAGTTACTAATCTAGAATACTAGTGGTCAGTTACTAAACTAGAATACTAGTGGTCAGTTACTAATCTAGAATACTAGAGGTCAGTTACTAAGGTAGAATACTAGTGGTCAGTTACTAAACTAGAATACTAGAGGTCAGTTACTAATCTAGAATACTAGTGGTCAGTTACTAATCTAGAATACTAGTGGTCAGTTACTAAACTAGAATACTAGTGGTCAGTTACTAATCTAGAATACTAGAGGTCAGTTACTAAGGTAGAATACTAGTGGTCAGTTACTAATCTAGAATACTAGAGGTCAGTTACTAAACTAGAATACTAGTGGTCAGTTACTAATCTAGAATACTAGTGGTCAGTTACTAATCTAGAATACTAGAGGTCAGTTACTAATCTAGAATACTAGTGGTCAGTTACTAATCTAGAATACTAGTGGTCAGTTACTAAGGTAGAATACTAGAGGTCAGTTACTAAGGTAGAATACTAGTGGTCAGTTACTAAACTAGAATACTAGAGGTCAGTTGCTAATCTAGAATACTAGTGGTCAGTTACTAATCTAGAATACTAGTGGTCAGTTACTAATCTAGAATACTAGTGGTCAGTTACTAAGGTAGAATACTAGAGGTCAGTTACTAAACTAGAATACTAGTGGTCAGTTACTAATCTAGAATACTAGTGGTCAGTTACTAAACTAGAATACTAGTGGTCAGTTACTAAACTAGAATACTAGTGGTCAGTTACTAATCTAGAATACTAGTGGTCAGTTACTAATCTAGAATACTAGTGGTCAGTTACTAATCTAGAATACTAGTGGTCAGTTACTAATCTAGAATACTAGTGGTCAGTTACTAATCTAGAATACTAGTGGTCAGTTACTAATCTAGAATACTAGTGGTCAGTTACTAAGGTAGAATACTAGTGGTCAGTTACTAAACTAGAATACTAGTGGTCAGTTACTAATCTAGAATACTAGTGGTCAGTTACTAAACTAGAATACTAGTGGTCAGTTACTAAACTAGAATACTAGTGGTCAGTTACTAAACTAGAATACTAGTGGTCAGTTACTAATCTAGAATACTAGTGGTCAGTTACTAAACTAGAATACTAGTGGTCAGTTACTAATCTAGAATACTAATCTAGTGGTCAGTTACTAATCTAGAATACTAGAGGTCAGTTACTAAACTAGAATACTAGTGGTCAGTTACTAATCTAGAATACTAGTGGTCAGTTACTAAACTAGAATACTAGAGGTCAGTTACTAATCTAGAATACTAGTGGTCAGTTACTAATCTAGAATACTAGTGGTCAGTTACTAAACTAGAATACTAGTGGTCAGTTACTAATCTAGAATACTAGAGGTCAGTTACTAAGGTAGAATACTAGTGGTCAGTTACTAAACTAGAATACTAGAGGTCAGTTACTAATCTAGAATACTAGTGGTCAGTTACTAATCTAGAATACTAGTGGTCAGTTACTAATCTAGAATACTAGTGGTCAGTTACTAAGGTAGAATACTAGTGGTCAGTTACTAAACTAGAATACTAGTGGTCAGTTACTAATCTAGAATACTAGTGGTCAGTTACTAATCTAGAATACTAGTGGTCAGTTACTAAACTAGAATACTAGTGGTCAGTTACTAATCTAGAATACTAGTGGTCAGTTACTAAACTAGAATACTAGTGGTCAGTTACTAATCTAGAATACTAGTGGTCAGTTACTAAGGTAGAATTACTAATCTACTAGTGGTCAGTTACTAAACTAGAATACTAGTGGTCAGTTACTAATCTAGAATACTAGTGGTCAGTTACTAATCTAGAATACTAGTGGTCAGTTACTAAACTAGAATACTAGTGGTCAGTTACTAATCTAGAATACTAGTGGTCAGTTACTAAACTAGAATACTAGTGGTCAGTTACTAATCTAGAATACTAGTGGTCAGTTACTAAACTAGAATACTAGTGGTCAGTTACTAATCTAGAATACTAGTGGTCAGTTACTAATCTAGAATACTAGTGGTCAGTTACTAATCTAGAATACTAGTGGTCAGTTACTAATCTAGAATACTAGTGGTCAGTTACTAAACTAGAATACTAGTGGTCAGTTACTAATCTAGAATACTAGTCAGGTCAGTTACTAAACTAGAATACTAGTGGTCAGTTACTAAACTAGAATACTAGTGGTCAGTTACTAATCTAGAATACTACTAGTGGTCAGTTACTAATCTAGAATACTAGTGGTCAGTTACTAAACTAGAATACTAGTGGTCAGTTACTAATCTAGAATACTAGAGGTCAGTTACTAAACTAGAATACTAGTGGTCAGTTACTAATCTAGAATACTAGAGGTCAGTTACTAAACTAGAATACTAGTGGTCAGTTACTAATCTAGAATACTAGTGGTCAGTTACTAATCTAGAATACTAGTGGTCAGTTACTAATCTAGAATACTAGTGGTCAGTTACTAATCTAGAATACTAGTGGTCAGTTACTAATCTAGAATACTAGTGGTCAGTTACTAATCTAGAATACTAGTGGTCAGTTACTAAACTAGAATACTAGAGGTCAGTTACTAATCTAGAATACTAGTGGTCAGTTACTAATCTAGAATACTAGTGGTCAGTTACTAATCTAGAATACTAGTGGTCAGTTACTAATCTAGAATACTAGTGGTCAGTTACTAATCTAGAATACTAGTGGTCAGTTACTAAGGTAGAATACTAGTGGTCAGTTACTAAACTAGAATACTAGTGGTCAGTTACTAAACTAGAATACTAGTGGTCAGTTACTAATCTAGAATACTAGTGGTCAGTTACTAATCTAGAATACTAGTGGTCAGTTACTAATCTAGAATACTAGTGGTCAGTTACTAAGTAGAATACTAGAGGTCAGTTACTAAACTAGAATACTAGTGGTCAGTTACTAATCTAGAATACTAGTGGTCAGTTACTAAACTAGAATACTAGTGGTCAGTTACTAAACTAGAATACTAGTGGTCAGTTACTAATCTAGAATACTAGTGGTCAGTTACTAATCTAGAATACTAGTGGTCAGTTACTAATCTAGAATACTAGTGGTCAGTTACTAATCTAGAATACTAGTGGTCAGTTACTAATCTAGAATACTAGTGGTCAGTTACTAATCTAGAATACTAGTGGTCAGTTACTAAACTAGAATACTAGTGGTCAGTTACTAATCTAGAATACTAGTGGTCAGTTACTAAACTAGAATACTAGTGGTCAGTTACTAAACTAGAATACTAGTGGTCAGTTACTAAACTAGAATACTAGTGGTCAGTTACTAATCTAGAATACTAGTGGTCAGTTACTAAACTAGAATACTAGTGGTCAGTTACTAAGCTAGAATACTAGTGGTCAGTTACTAATCTAGAATACTAGAGGTCAGTTACTAAACTAGAATACTAGTGGTCAGTTACTAATCTAGAATACTAGTGGTCAGTTACTAAACTAGAATACTAGTGGTCAGTTACTAATCTAGAATACTAGTGGTCAGTTACTAATCTAGAATACTAGTGGTCAGTTACTAAACTAGAATACTAGTGGTCAGTTACTAATCTAGAATACTAGAGGTCAGTTACTAAGGTAGAATACTAGTGGTCAGTTACTAAACTAGAATACTAGAGGTCAGTTACTAATCTAGAATACTAGTGGTCAGTTACTAATCTAGAATACTAGTGGTCAGTTACTAATCTAGAATACTAGTGGTCAGTTACTAAGGTAGAATACTAGTGGTCAGTTACTAAACTAGAATACTAGTGGTCAGTTACTAATCTAGAATACTAGTGGTCAGTTACTAATCTAGAATACTAGTGGTCAGTTACTAAACTAGAATACTAGTGGTCAGTTACTAAACTAGAATTACTAATCTAATCTAGAATACTAGTGGTCAGTTACTAAACTAGAATACTAGTGGTCAGTTACTAATCTAGAATACTAGAGGTCAGTTACTAAACTAGAATACTAGTGGTCAGTTACTAAACTAGAATACTAGAGGTCAGTTACTAATCTAGAATACTAGTGGTCAGTTACTAATCTAGAATACTAGTGGTCAGTTACTAATCTAGAATACTAGTGGTCAGTTACTAAACTAGAATACTAGGGTCAGTTACTAATCTAGAATACTAGTGGTCAGTTACTAATCTAGAATACTAGTGGTCAGTTACTAAACTAGAATACTAGTGGTCAGTTACTAATCTAGAATACTAGTGGTCAGTTACTAAACTAGAATACTAGTGGTCAGTTACTAATCTAGAATACTAGTGGTCAGTTACTAATCTAGAATACTAGTGGTCAGTTACTAAACTAGAATACTAGTGGTCAGTTACTAATCTAGAATACTAGTGGTCAGTTACTAAACTAGAATACTAGAGGTCAGTTACTAATCTAGAATACTAGTGGTCAGTTACTAAACTAGAATACTAGTGGTCAGTTACTAATCTAGAATACTAGTGGTCAGTTACTAATCTAGAATACTAGTGGTCAGTTACTAAACTAGAATACTAGTGGTCAGTTACTAATCTAGAATACTAGTGGTCTGTTACTAAACTAGAATACTAGTGGTCAGTTACTAATCTAGAATACTAGTGGTCAGTTACTAATCTAGAATACTAGTGGTCAGTTACTAATCTAGAATACTAGTGGTCAGTTACTAATCTAGAATACTAGTGGTCAGTTACTAATCTAGAATACTAGTGGTCAGTTACTAATCTAGAATACTAGTGGTCAGTTACTAATCTAGAATACTAGTGGTCAGTTACTAAGGTAGAATACTAGTGGTCAGTTACTAAACTAGAATACTAGTGGTCAGTTACTAATCTAGAATACTAGTGGTCAGTTACTAATCTAGAATACTAGTGGTCAGTTACTAATCTAGAATACTAGTGGTCAGTTACTAATCTAGAATACTAGTGGTCAGTTACTAAGGTAGAATACTAGTGGTCAGTTACTAATCAGAATACTAGTGGTCAGTTACTAATCTAGAATACTAGTGGTCAGTTACTAATCTAGAATACTAGTGGTCAGTTACTAATCTAGAATACTAGTGGTCAGTTACTAATCTAGAATACTAGTGGTCAGTTACTAATCTAGAATACTAGTGGTCAGTTACTAATCTAGAATACTAGTGGTCAGTTACTAAACTAGAATACTAGTGGTCAGTTACTAATCTAGAATACTAGTGGTCAGTTACTAAACTAGAATACTAGTGGTCAGTTACTAAACTAGAATACTAGTGGTCAGTTACTAATCTAGAATACTAGTGGTCAGTTACTAATCTAGAATACTAGTGGTCAGTTACTAATCTAGAATACTAGTGGTCAGTTACTAATCTAGAATACTAGTGGTCAGTTACTAATCTAGAATACTAGTGGTCAGTTACTAATCTAGAATACTAGTGGTCAGTTACTAAACTAGAATACTAGTGGTCAGTTACTAATCTAGAATACTAGTGGTACAGTCAGTTACTAAACTAGAATACTAGTGGTCAGTTACTAAACTAGAATACTAGTGGTCAGTTACTAAACTAGAATACTAGTGGTCAGTTACTAAACTAGAATACTAGTGGTCAGTTACTAATCTAGAATACTAGTGGTCAGTTACTAAACTAGAATACTAGTGGTCAGTTACTAAACTAGAATACTAGTGGTCAGTTACTAAACTAGAATACTAGTGGTCAGTTACTAATCTAGAATACTAGTGGTCAGTTACTAAACTAGAATACTAGTGGTCAGTTACTAAACTAGAATACTAGTGGTCAGTTACTAAACTAGAATACTAGTGGTCAGTTACTAAACTAGAATACTAGTGGTCAGTTACTAAACTAGAATACTAGTGGTCAGTTACTAAACTAGAATACTAGTGGTCAGTTACTAAACTAGAATACTAGTGGTCAGTTACTAATCTAGAATACTAGTGGTCAGTTACTAAACTAGAATACTAGTGGTCAGTTACTAATCTAATCTAGAATACTAGTGGTCAGTTACTAAACTAGAATACTAGTGGTCAGTTACTAAACTAGAATACTAGTGGTCAGTTACTAAACTAGAATACTAGTGGTCAGTTACTAATCTAGAATACTAGTGGTCAGTTACTAAACTAGAATACTAGAGGTCTGTTACTAAACTAGAATACTAGAGGTCAGTTACTAAACTAGAATACTAGTGGTCAGTTACTAAACTAGAATACTAGTGGTCAGTTACTAAACTAGAATACTAGTGGTCAGTTACTAATCTAGAATACTAGTGGTCAGTTACTAAGGTAGAATACTAGTGGTCAGTTACTAATCTAGAATACTAGTGGTCAGTTACTAATCTAGAATACTAGTGGTCAGTTACTAATCTAGAATACTAGTGGTCAGTTACTAATCTAGAATACTAGTGGTCAGTTACTAATCTAGAATACTAGTGGTCAGTTACTAATCTAGAATACTAGTGGTCAGTTACTAAACTAGAATACTAGTGGTCAGTTACTAATCTAGAATACTAGTGGTCAGTTACTAAACTAGAATACTAGTGGTCAGTTACTAATCTAGAATACTAGTGGTCAGTTACTAAACTAGAATACTAGTGGTCAGTTACTAAACTAGAATACTAGTGGTCAGTTACTAAACTAGAATACTAGTGGTCAGTTACTAAAACTCTAGAATACTAGTGGTCAGTTACTAATCTAGAATACTAGTGGTCAGTTACTAAACTAGAATACTAGTGGTCAGTTACTAATCTAGAATACTAGAGGTCAGTTACTAAACTAGAATACTAGTGGTCAGTTACTAAACTAGAATACTAGTGGTCAGTTACTAATCTAGAATACTAGTGGTCAGTTACTAATCTAGAATACTAGTGGTCAGTTACTAAACTAGAATACTAGTGGTCAGTTACTAAACTAGAATACTAGTGGTCAGTTACTAAACTAGAATACTAGTGGTCAGTTACTAATCTAGAATACTAGAGGTCAGTTACTAAACTAGAATACTAGTGGTCAGTTACTAATCTAGAATACTAGTGGTCAGTTACTAAACTAGAATACTACTAGTGGTCAGTTACTAATCTAGAATACTAGTGGTCAGTTACTAATCTAGAATACTAGTGGTCAGTTACTAAACTAGAATACTAGTGGTCAGTTACTAAACTAGAATACTAGTGGTCAGTTACTAAACTAGAATACTAGTGGTCAGTTACTAATCTAGAATACTAGTGGTCAGTTACTAATCTAGAATACTAGTGGTCAGTTACTAATCTAGAATACTAGTGGTCAGTTACTAAACTAGAATACTAGTGGTCAGTTACTAAACTAGAATACTAGTGGTCAGTTACTAAACTAGAATACTAGTGGTCAGTTACTAAACTAGAATACTAGTGGTCAGTTACTAAACTAGAATACTAGTGGTCAGTTACTAATCTAGAATACTAGTGGTCAGTTACTAATCTAGAATACTAGTGGTCAGTTACTAATCTAGAATACTAGTGGTCAGTTACTAAACTAGAATACTAGTGGTCAGTTACTAATCTAGAATACTAGTGGTCAGTTACTAAGGTAGAATACTAGTGGTCAGTTACTAAACTAGAATACTAGTGGTCAGTTACTAATCTAGAATACTAGTGGTCAGTTACTAAACTAGAATACTAGTGGTCAGTTACTAAACTAGAATACTAGTGGTCAGTTACTAAACTAGAATACTAGTGGTCAGTTACTAATCTAGAATACTAGTGGTCAGTTACTAAACTAGAATACTAGTGGTCAGTTACTAATCTAGAATACTAGTGGTCAGTTACTAAACTAGAATACTAGTGGTCAGTTACTAAACTAGAATACTAGTGGTCAGTTACTAATCTAGAATACTAGTGGTCAGTTACTAAACTAGAATACTAGTGGTCAGTTACTAATCTAGAATACTAGTGGTCAGTTACTAAACTAGAATACTAGTGGTCAGTTACTAAACTAGAATACTAGTGGTCAGTTACTAATCTAGAATACTAGAGGTCAGTTACTAAGGTAGAATACTAGTGGTCAGTTACTAAACTAGAATACTAGAGGTCAGTTACTAATCTAGAATACTAGTGGTCAGTTACTAATCTAGAATACTAGTGGTCAGTTACTAATCTAGAATACTAGTGGTCAGTTACTAAACTAGAATACTAGTGGTCAGTTACTAAACTAGAATACTAGTGGTCAGTTACTAATCTAGAATACTAGTGGTCAGTTACTAAACTAGAATACTAGTGGTCAGTTACTAAACTAGAATACTAGTGGTCAGTTACTAATCTAGAATACTAGTGGTCAGTTACTAAACTAGAATACTAGTGGTCAGTTACTAATCTAGAATACTAGTGGTCAGTTACTAATCTAGAATACTAGTGGTCACTAAACTTACTAGTGGTCAGTTAAAACTAGAATACTAGTGGTCAGTTACTAAACTAGAATACTAGTGGTCAGTTACTAATCTAGAATACTAGTGGTCAGTTACTAAACTAGAATACTAGTGGTCAGTTACTAATCTAGAATACTAGTGGTCAGTTACTAAACTAGAATACTAGTGGTCAGTTACTAAATACTAGTGGTCTAGAATACTAGTGGTCAGTTACTAAACTAGAATACTAGTGGTCAGTTACTAATCTAGAATACTAGTGGTCAGTTACTAAACTAGAATACTAGTGGTCAGTTACTAATCTAGAATACTAGTGGTCAGTTACTAATCTAGAATACTAGTTACTCAGAATTACTAAAACTAGAATACTAGTGGTCAGTTACTAATCTAGAATACTAGTGGTCAGTTACTAAACTAGAATACTAGTGGTCAGTTACTAAACTAGAATACTAGTGGTCAGTTACTAAACTAGAATACTAGTGGTCAGTTACTAAACTAGAATACTAGTGGTCAGTTACTAAACTAGAATACTAGTGGTCAGTTACTAAATACTAGTGGTCAGTTACTAATCTAGAATACTAGTGGTCAGTTACTAAACTAGAATACTAGTGGTCAGTTACTAATCTAGAATACTAGTGGTCAGTTACTAAACTAGAATACTAGTGGTCAGTTACTAATCTAGAATACTAGTGGTCAGTTACTAAAGAAGAATACTAATCTAGAATACTAGGGTCAGTTACTAATCTAGAATACTAGTGGTCAGTTACTAAACTAGAATACTAGTGGTCAGTTACTAATCTAGAATACTAGTGGTCAGTTACTAAACTAGAATACTAGTGGTCAGTTACTAAACTAGAATACTAGTGGTCAGTTACTAATCTAGAATTAGTGGTCAGTTAAAACTAGAATACTAGTGGTCAGTTACTAAACTAGAATACTAGTGGTCAGTTACTAAACTAGAATACTAGTGGTCAGTTACTAAACTAGAATACTAGTGGTCAGTTACTAATCTAGAATACTAGTGGTCAGTTACTAAACTAGAATACTAGTGGTCAGTTACTAATCTAGAATACTAGTCAGTTACTAAACTAGAATACTAGTGGTCAGTTACTAAACTAGAATACTAGTGGTCAGTTACTAAACTAGAATACTAGTGGTCAGTTACTAATCTAGAATACTAGTGGTCAGTTACTAATCTAGAATACTAGTGGTCAGTTACTAATCTAGAATACTAGTGGTCAGTTACTAATCTAGAATACTAGTGGTCAGTTACTAATCTAGAATACTAGTGGTCAGTTACTAATCTAGAATACTAGTGGTCAGTTACTAATCTAGAATACTAGTGGTCAGTTACTAATCTAGAATACTAGTGGTCAGTTACTAATCTAGAATAAACTAGTACTAGGTCAGTTACTAATCTAGAATACTAGTGGTCAGTTACTAAACTAGAATACTAGTGGTCAGTTACTAAACTAGAATACTAGTGGTCAGTTACTAAACTAGAATACTAGTGGTCAGTTACTAAACTAGAATACTAGTGGTCAGTTACTAAACTAGAATACTAGTGGTCAGTTACTAATCTAGAATACTAGTGGTCAGTTACTAAACTAGAATACTAGTGGTCAGTTACTAAACTAGAATACTAGTGGTCAGTTACTAAACTAGAATACTAGTGGTCAGTTACTAAACTAGAATACTAGTGGTCAGTTACTAATCTAGAATACTAGTGGTCAGTTACTAATCTAGAATACTAGTGGTCAGTTACTAAACTAGAATACTAGTGGTCAGTTACTAAACTAGAATACTAGTGGTCAGTTACTAAACTAGAATACTAGTGGTCAGTTACTAAACTAGAATACTAGTGGTCAGTTACTAAACTAGAATACTAGTGGTCAGTTACTAATCTAGAATACTAGTGGTCAGTTACTAAACTAGAATACTAGTGGTCAGTTACTAAACTAGAATACTAGTGGTCAGTTACTAAACTAGAATACTAGTGGTCAGTTACTAAACTAGAATACTAGTGGTCAGTTACTAAACTAGAATACTAGTGGTCAGTTACTAAACTAGAATACTAGTGGTCAGTTACTAAACTAGAATACTAGTGGTCAGTTACTAAACTAGAATACTAGTGGTCAGTTACTAAACTAGAATACTAGTGGTCAGTTACTAAACTAGAATACTAGTGGTCAGTTACTAAACTAGAATACTAGTGGTCAGTTACTAAACTAGAATACTAGTGGTCAGTTACTAAACTAGAATACTAGTGGTCAGTTACTAAACTAGAATACTAGTGGTCAGTTACTAAACTAGAATACTAGTGGTCAGTTACTAAACTAGAATACTAGTGGTCAGTTACTAAACTAGAATACTAGTGGTCAGTTACTAAACTAGAATACTAGTGGTCAGTTACTAAACTAGAATACTAGTGGTCAGTTACTAAACTAGAATACTAGTGGTCAGTTACTAAACTAGAATACTAGTGGTCAGTTACTAAACTAGAATACTAGTGGTCAGTTACTAAACTAGAATACTAGTGGTCAGTTACTAAACTAGAATACTAGTGGTCAGTTACTAATCTAGAATACTAGTGGTCAGTTACTAATCTAGAATACTAGTGGTCAGTTACTAAACTAGAATACTAGTGGTCAGTTACTAAACTAGAATACTAGTGGTCAGTTACTAAACTAGAATACTAGTGGTCAGTTACTAATCTAGAATACTAGTGGTCAGTTACTAAACTAGAATACTAGTGGTCAGTTACTAATCTAGAATACTAGTGGTCAGTTACTAAACTAGAATACTAGTGGTCAGTTACTAAACTAGAATACTAGTGGTCAGTTACTAATCTAGAATACTAGTGGTCAGTTACTAAACTAGAATACTAGTGGTCAGTTACTAATCTAGAATACTAGTGGTCAGTTACTAAACTAGAATACTAGTGGTCAGTTACTAATCTAGAATACTAGTGGTCAGTTACTAAACTAGAATACTAGTGGTCAGTTACTAATCTAGAATACTAGTGGTCAGTTACTAATCTAGAATACTAGTGGTCAGTTACTAAAGAATACTAGTGGTCAGTTATAAACTAGAATAGTGGTCAGTTACTAATCTAGAATACTAGTGGTCAGTTACTAAACTAGAATACTAGTGGTCAGTTACTAAACTAGAATACTAGTGGTCAGTTACTAAACTAGAATACTAGTGGTCAGTTACTAAACTAGAATACTAGTGGTCAGTTACTAGTGTCAGTTACTAAATCTAGAATACTAGTGGTCAACTAGAATACTAGTGGTCAGTTACTAATCTAGAATACTAGTGGTCAGTTACTAAACTAGAATACTAGTGGTCAGTTACTAAACTAGAATACTAGTGGTCAGTTACTAAACTAGAATACTAGTGGTCAGTTACTAAAAACTAGAATACTAGTGGTCAGTTACTAAACTAGAATACTAGTGGTCAGTTACTAAACTAGAATACTAGTGGTCAGTTACTAAACTAGAATACTAGTGGTCAGTTACTAAACTAGAATACTAGTGGTCAGTTACTAAACTAGAATACTAGTGGTCAGTTACTAAACTAGAATACTAGTGGTCAGTTACTAAACTAGAATACTAGTGGTCAGTTACTAAACTAGAATACTAGTGGTCAGTTACTAAACTAGAATACTAGTGGTCAGTTACTAAACTAGAATACTAGTGGTCAGTTACTAAACTAAACTAGAATACTAGTGGTCAGTTACTAAACTAGAATACTAGTGGTCAGTTACTAAACTAGAATACTAGTGGTCAGTTACTAAACTAGAATACTAGTGGTCAGTTACTAAACTAGAATACTAGTGGTCAGTTACTAAACTAGAATACTAGTGGTCAGTTACTAAACTAGAATACTAGTGGTCAGTTACTAAACTAGAATACTAGTGGTCAGTTACTAAACTAGAATACTAGTGGTCAGTTACTAAACTAGAATACTAGTGGTCAGTTACTAAACTAGAATACTAGTGGTCAGTTACTAAACTAGAATACTAGTGGTCAGTTACTAAACTAGAATACTAGTGGTCAGTTACTAAACTAGAATACTAGTGGTCAGTTACTAAACTAGAATACTAGTGGTCAGTTACTAAGGTAGAATACTAGTGGTCAGTTACTAATCTAGAATACTAGTGGTCAGTTACTAAACTAGAATACTAGTGGTCAGTTACTAATCTAGAATACTAGTGGTCAGTTACTAAACTAGAATACTAGTGGTCAGTTACTAATCTAGAATACTAGTGGTCAGTTACTAAACTAGAATACTAGTGGTCAGTTACTAATCTAGAATACTAGTGGTCAGTTACTAAACTAGAATACTAGTGGTCAGTTACTAAACTAGAATACTAGTGGTCAGTTACTAAACTAGAATACTAGTGGTCAGTTACTAATCTAGAATACTAGTGGTCAGTTACTAATCTAGAATACTAGTGGTCAGTTACTAATCTAGAATACTAGTGGTCAGTTACTAATCTAGAATACTAGTTACTAATCTAGGTCAGTTACTAATCTAGAATACTAGTGGTCAGTTACTAATCTAGAATACTAGTGGTCAGTTACTAAACTAGAATACTAGTGGTCAGTTACTAAACTAGAATACTAGTGGTCAGTTACTAAACTAGAATACTAGTGGTCAGTTACTAAACTAGAATACTAGTGGTCAGTTACTAAACTAGAATACTAGTGGTCAGTTACTAAACTAGAATACTAGTGGTCAGTTACTAAACTAGAATACTACTAAATCTAGAATACTAGTGGTCAGTTACTAAACTAGAATACTAGTGGTCAGTTACTAAACTAGAATACTAGTGGTCAGTTACTAAACTAGAATACTAGTGGTCAGTTACTAAACTAGAATACTAGTGGTCAGTTACTAAACTAGAATACTAGTGGTCAGTTACTAAACTAGAATACTAGTGGTCAGTTACTAAACTAGAATACTAGTGGTCAGTTACTAAACTAGAATACTAGTGGTCAGTTACTAAACTAGAATACTAGTGGTCAGTTACTAAACTAGAATACTAGTGGTCAGTTACTAAACTAGAATACTCTACTGCCCTGTTCTGTTCTCTACTGCTCTGTTCTGTTCTCTACTGCTCTGTTCTGTTCTCTACTGTTCTGTTCTCTACTGCTCTGTTCTGTTCTGCTCTGCTCTGTTCTGTTCTCCTCTGCTCTGTTCCGTTCTCTACTGTTCTGTTCTGTTCTCTACTGCTCTATTCTCTACTGTTCTGTTCTCTACTGCTCTATTCTCTACTGTTCTAATCTCTACTGCTCTGTTCTGTTCTCTACTGCTCTATTCTCTACTGTTCTGTTCTCTACTGTTCTATTCTCTACTGCTCTGTTCTGTTCTCTACTGCTCTATTCTCTACCGTTCTGTTCTCTACTGCTCTATTCTCTACTGTTCTATTCTCTACTGCTCTGTTCTGTTCTCTACTGCTCTATTCTCTACCGTTCTGTTCTCTACTGCTCTATTCTCTACTGTTCTGTTCTCCACTGCTCTGTTCTGTTCTCTACTGCTCTGTTCTGTTCTGTCCTCTACTGGTCTGTTCTCTACTGCTCTGTTCTGTTCTCTACTGCTCTGTTCTGTTCTCTACTGTTCTGTTCTCTACTGCTCTGTTCTGTTCTCTACTGCTCTGTTCTGTTCTCTACTGTTCTGTTCTCTACTGTTCTGTTCTGTTCTCTACTGCTCTGTTCTGTTCTCCACTGCTCTGTTCTGTTCTCTACTGCTCTGTTCTGTTCTGTCCTCTACTGTTCTGTTCTCTACTGTTCTGTTCTCTACTGTTCTGTTCTGTCCTCTACTGTTCTGTTCTCTACTGCTCTGTTCTGTTCTCTACTGCCCTGTTCTGTTCTCTACTGCTCTGTTCTGTTCTCTACCGTTCCGTTCTCTACTGTTCTGTTCTGCTCTGCTCTGTTCTGTTCTCTTCTGCTCTGTTCCGTTCTCTACTGCTCTGTTCTGCTCTGTTCTGTTCTGTTCTGCTCTGCTCTGTTCTGTTCTCTTCTGCTCTGTTCCGTTCTCTACTGCTCTGTTCTGTTCTGTTCTTTACTGTTCTGTTCTCTACTGCTCTGTTCTGTTCTGTTCTCTACTGCCCTGTTCCGTTCTCTTCTGTTCTGTTCTGCTCTGCTCTGTTCTGTTCTCTTCTGCTCTGTTCCGTTCTCTACTGTTCTGTTCTGTTCTCTACTGCTCTGTTCTGTTCTCTACTGTTCTGTTCTCTACTGTTCTGTTCTCTACTGCTCTGTTCTGCTCTGTTCTGTTCTCTACTGCTCTGTTCTGCTTTGCTCTGTTCTGTTCTCTACTGCTCTGTTCCATTCTCTACTGTTCTGTTCTCTACTGCTCTGTTCTGTTCTCTACTGCTCTGTTCTGCTCTGTTCTGTTCTGTTCTCTACTGCTCTGTTCTGTTCTGTTCTGTTCTGTTCTGTTCTTTACTGTTCTGCTCTGTTCTCTACTGCTCTGTTCTGCTCTGATCTTTACTGTTCTGTTCTGTTCTCTACTGTTCTGTACTGTTCTGTTCTGTTCTCTACTGCTCTGTTCTGCTCTGTTCTGTTCTGATCTGTTCTTTACTGCTCTGTTCTCTACTACTCTGTTCTGTTCTTTACTGCTCTGTTCTGTTCTGTACTGTTCTGTTCTGTTCTCTTCTGTTCTGCTCTGCTCTGTTCTGTTCTGTTCTGTTCTTTACTGCTCTGTTCTCTACTACTTTGTTCTGTTCTGTTCTGTACTGTTCTGTTCTCTTCTGTTCTACTGCTCTGTTCTGCTCTGTTCTGTTCTGTTCTTTACTGCTCTGCTCTTTTCTGGTCTTATTTGTTCTGCTCTGTTCTTTTCTGTTCTCCTCCATCTGAAATAGTAATGAGGGGCTGTAACTGAGGAACACAGTAACAGAGACGGGACGGGACAGTGTGGCTTACAACCCAGAGAGTGCTGTCTGTGGCTGTCTGTCTGGCTGACTTTCTTTCTGGCCTTGTCTGGCTGTCTGTTTGGCTGTCTGGCTGACTTTATGTCTGTCTGCCTGCCTGGTTGACTTCATGTCTGTCTGCCTGCCTGGTTGACTTTATGTCTGCCTGTTTCTCTCCTGTATCTCTCCTGTTTCTCTCCTGTTTCTCTCCTGTCTCCTGTTTCTCTCCTGTCTCCTGTTTCTCTCCTGTCTCCTGTTTCTCTCCTGTTTCTCTCCTGTTTCTCCTGTTTCTCTCCTGTCCCTCTCCTGTTTCTCTCCTGTTTCTCTCCTGTCCCTCTCCTGTTTCTCTCCTGTTTCTCTCCTGTTTCTCTCCTGTCCCTCTCCTGTTTCTCTCCTGTTTCTCTCCTGTCCCTCTCCTGTCCCTCTCCTGTTTCTCTCCTGTTTCTCTCCTGTCTCCTGTTTCTCTCCTGTCTCCTGTTTCTCTCCTGTCTCCTGTTTCTCTCCTGTTTCTCTCCTGTTTCTCCTGTTTCTCTCCTGTCCCTCTCCTGTTTCTCTCCTGTTTCTCTCCTGTCCCTCTCCTGTTTCTCTCCTGTTTCTCTCCTGTTTCTCTCCTGTGTCTCCTGTTTCTCTCCTGTTTCTCTCCTGTTTCTCTCCTGTTTCTCTTCTGTCTCCTGTTTCTCTCCTGTTTCTCTCCTGTCCCTCTCCTGTTTCTCTCCTGTTTCTCTCCTGTTTCTCCCCTGTTTCTCTCCTGTCCCTCTCCTGTTTCTCCCCTGTTTCTCTCCTGTTTCTCCCCTGTTTCTCTCCTGTTTCTCTCCTGTTTCTCTCCTGTCCCTCTCCTGTTTCTCCCCTGTTTCTCTCCTGTTTCTCTCCTGTTTCTCTCTCTCTCCTGTCTCCTGTTTCTCTCCTGTTTCTCTCCTGTCTCCTGTTTCTCTCCTGTTTCTCCCCTGTTTCTCTGCTGTCCCTCTCCTGTTTCTCTCCTGTTTCTCTCCTGTTTCTCTCCTGTTTCTCTCCTGTCTGCTGTTTCTCTCCTGTTTCTCCTGTCCCTCTCCTGTTTCTCTCCTGTTTCTCTCCTGTCTCCTGTTTCTCTCCTGTCTCCTGTTTCTCTCCTGTCTCCTGTTTCTCTCCTGTCCCTCTCCTGTCTCCTGTTTCTCTCCTGTCTCCTGTTTCTCTCCTGTTTCTCTCCTGTTTCTCTCCTGTCTCCTGTTTCTCTCCTGTTTCTCTCCTGTTTCTATCCTGTCTCCTGTTTCTCCCCTGTTTCTCTCCTGTCCTTCTCCTGTTTCTCTCCTGTTTCTCTACTGTTTCTCTCCCGTGTCTCCTGTTTCTCTCCTGTTTCTCTCCTGTTTCTCTCCTGTTTCTCTTCTGTCTCCTGTTTCTCTCCTGTTTCTCTCCTGTCCCTCTCCTGTTTCTCTCCTGTTTCTCCCCTGTTTCTCTCCTGTCGCTCTCCTGTTTCTCCCCTGTTTCTCTCCTGTTTCTCTCCTGTTTCTCTCCTGTTTCTCTCCTGTCCCTCTCCTGTTTCTCTCCTGTTTCTCCCCTGTTTCTCTCCTGTTTCTCTCCTGTTTCTCTCCTGTCTCCTGTTTCTCTCCTGTCCCTCTCCTGTTTCTCTCCTGTTTCTCTCCTGTTTCTCTCCTGTTTCTTTCCTGTTTCTCTCCTGTTTCTCTCCTGTTTCTCCCCTGTTTCTCTCCTGTCCCTCTCCTGTTTCTCTCCTGTTTCTCTCCTGTTTCTCTCCTGTTTCTCTCCTGTCTGCTGTTTCTCTCCTGTTTCTCCTGTCCCTCTCCTGTTTCTCTCCTGTTTCTCTCCTGTCTCCTGTTTATCTCCTGTCTCCTGTTTCTCTCATGTCTCCTGTTTCTCTCCTGTCCCTCTCCTGTCTCCTGTTTCTCTCCTGTCTCCTGTTTCTCTCCTGTTTCTCTCCTGTTTCTATCCTGTCTCCTGTTTCTCCCCTGTTTCTCTCCTGTCCCTCTACTGTTTCTCTTCTGTTTCTCCCCTGTTTCTCTCCTGTCTCCTGTTTCTCTCCTGTTTCTCTCCTGTTTCTCCCCTGTTTCTCTCCTGTTTCCCTCCTGTTTCTCTCCTGTTTCTCCCCTGTTTCTATCCTGTCTCCTGTTTCTCCTCTGTTTCTCTCCTGTCCCTCTCCTGTTTCTCTCCTGTTTCTCCCCTGTTTCTCTCCTGTCTCCTGTTTCTCCCCTGTTTCTCTCCTGTCCCCCTCCTGTCCCTCTCCTGTTTCTCTCCTGTTTCTCTCCTGTTTCTCCCCTGTTTCTCTCCTGTTTCTCTCCTGTTTCTCTCCTGTTTCTCCCCTGTCCCTCTCCTGTTTCTCTCCTGTTTCTCTCCTGTTTCTCCCCTGTTTCTCTCCTGTTTCTCCCCTGTTTCTCTCCTGTTTCTCTCCTGTTTCTCCCTGTTTCTCTCCTGTTTCTCTCCTGTTTCTCCCCTGTCCCTCTCCTGTCCCTCTCCTGTTTCTCTCTTGTTTCTCTCTTGTTTCTCTCCTGTCTCCTGTTTCTCTCTTGTTTCTCTCTTGTTTCTCTCCTGTCTCCTGTTTCTCTCCTGTCCCTCTCCTGTTTCTCTCCTGTTTCTCTCCTGTTTCTCTCCTGTTTCTCTCCTGTTTCTCTCCTGTTTCTCTCCTGTCTCCTGTTTCTCTTACCTGTTTCTCTCCTGTCTCCTGTTTCTCTTACCTGTTTCTCTCCTGTTTCTCTCCTGTCTCCTGTTTCTCTTACCTGTTTCTCTCCTGTCTCCTGTTTCTCTTACCTGTTTCTCTCCTGTTTCTCTCCTGTTTCTCTCTTGTTTCTCTCTTGTTTCTCTCTTGTTTCTCTCCTGTCCCTCTCCTGTTTCTCTCTTGTTTCTCTCTTGTTTCTCTCCTGTCTCCTGTTTCTCTCTTGTTTCTCTCTTGTTTCTCTCCTGTCTCCTGTTTCTCTCCTGTCCCTCTCCTGTTTCTCTCCTGTTTCTCTCCTGTTTCTCTCTGTTCTCTCTACTGTTTCTCTTATGTCCTCTCCTCTTTCTCTCCTTTTCCTCTCCTGTCTCTCTCCTGTCTCTCTCCTGTCTCTCCTCTTTCTCTCCTTTTCCTCTCCTGTCTCTCTCCTGTCTCTCTCCTGTGTCTCACCTGTTTTTCTCCTGTCCCTCTCCCTTTTCTCTCCCGTTTCTCTCCTGTTTCTCTCCTGTTTCACTCCTGTTTTGCGCCTGTTTCTCTCCTGTTTCTCTTCTGTTTCTCTCCTGTCTTCTGTTTCTCCCCTGTTTCTCTTCTGTTTCTCTCCTGTCTTCTGTTTCTCCCCTGTTTCTCTTCTGTTTCTCTCCTGTCTTCTGTTTCTCCCCTGTTTCTCTTCTGTTTCTCTCCTGTCTCCTGTTTCTCTCCTGTTTCACTCCTGTTTTGCGCCTGTTTCTCTCCTGTTTCGCTCCTGTCTTCTGTTTCTCCCCTGTTTCTCTCCTGTTTCTCTCCTGTCTGCTGTTTCTCTCCTGTTTCTCTCCTGTTTCTCTCCTGTTTCTCTCCTGTTTCTCTCCTGTCTGCTGTTTCTCTCCTGTTTCTCTCCTGTTTCTCTCCTGTTTCTCTCCTGTTTCTCTCCTGTCTGCTGTTTCTCTCCTGTTTCTCTCCTGTTTCTCTCCTGTTTCTCTCCTGTCTGCTGTTTCTCTCCTGTTTCTCCTGTCCCTCTACTGTTTCTCTCCTGTCTCTCTCCTGTCTCTCCTCTTTCTCTCCTTTTCCTCTCCTGTCTCTCTCCTGTCTCTCTCCTGTGTCTCACCTGTTTTTCTCCTGTCCCTCTCCCTTTTCTCTCCCGTTTCTCTCCCGTTTCTCCCCTGTTTCTCTCCTGTTTCTCTCCTGTTTCTCTCCTGTTTCTCTCCTGTTTCTCTCCTGTTTCTCTCCTGTTTCTCCCCTGTTTCTCTCCTGTCCCTCTCCTGTTTCTCTCCTGTTTCTCTCCTGTCCCTCTCCTGTTTCTCTCCTGTTTCTCCCCTGTTTCTCTCCTGTTTCTCTCCTGTTTCTCTCCTGTCTCCTGTTTCTCTCCTGTCCCTCTCCTGTTTCTCTCCTGTTTCTCTCCTGTTTCTCTCCTGTTTCTTTCCTGTTTCTCTCCTGTTTCTCTCCTGTTTCTCCCCTGTTTCTCTCCTGTCCCTCTCCTGTTTCTCTCCTGTTTCTCTCCTGTTTCTCTCCTGTTTCTCTCCTGTCTGCTGTTTCTCTCCTGTTTCTCCTGTCCCTCTCCTGTTTCTCTCCTGTTTCTCTCCTGTCTCCTGTTTATCTCCTGTCTCCTGTTTCTCTCATGTCTCCTGTTTCTCTCCTGTCCCTCTCCTGTCTCCTGTTTCTCTCCTGTCTCCTGTTTCTCTCCTGTTTCTCTCCTGTTTCTATCCTGTCTCCTGTTTCTCCCCTGTTTCTCTCCTGTCCCTCTACTGTTTCTCTCCTGTTTCTCTCCTGTTTCTCTCCTGTTTCTCTCCTGTTTCTCTCCTGTCTGCTGTTTCTCTCCTGTTTCTCCTGTCCCTCTCCTGTTTCTCTCTTGTTTCTCTCCTGTCTGCTGTTTCTCTCCTGTCTCCAGTTTCTCGCCTGTTTCTCTCCTGTTTCTCTCCTGTTTCTCTCCTGTTTCTCTCCTGTCTCATGTTTCTCTCCTATTTCTCTCCTGTCTGCTGTTTCTCTCCTGTTTCTCTCCTGTTTCTCTCCTGTTTCTCTCCTGTCCCTCTCCGGTTTCTCTCCTGTTTCTCTCCTGTTTCTCTCCTGTTTCTCTCCTGTTTCTCTCCTGTTTCTCTCCTGTCTGCTGTTTCTCTCCTGTTTCTCTCCTGTTTCTCTCTTGTTTCTCTCTTGTTTCTCTCTTGTTTCTCTCCTGTCCCTCTCCTGTTTCTCTCTTGTTTCTCTCTTGTTTCTCTCCTGTCTCCTGTTTCTCTCTTGTTTCTCTCTTGTTTCTCTCCTGTCTCCTGTTTCTCTCCTGTCCCTCTCCTGTTTCTCTCCTGTTTCTCTCCTGTTTCTCTCCGTTCTCTCTACTGTTTCTCTTGTCCTCTCCTCTTTCTCTCCTTTTCCTCTCCTGTCTCTCTCCTGTCTCTCCTCTTTCTCTCCTTTTCCTCTCCTGTCTCTCTCCTGTCTCTCTCCTGTGTCTCACCTGTTTTTCTCCTGTCCCTCTCCCTTTTCTCTCCCGTTTCTCTCCTGTTTCTCTCCTGTTTCACTCCTGTTTTGCGCCTGTTTCTCTCCTGTTTCTCTCCTGTCTTCTGTTTCTCTCCTGTTTCTCTCCTGTTTCGCTCCTGTCTTCTGTTTCTCCCCTGTTTCTCTTCTGTTTCTCTCCTGTCTTCTGTTTCTCCTCTGTTTCTCTTCTGTTTCTCTCCTGTCCCTCCTGTTTCTCCCCTGTTTCTCTCCTGTTCCTCCCCTGTTTCTCTCCTGTTTCTCTCCTGTTTCTCTCCTGTTTCGCTCCTGTCTCCTGTTTCTCTCCTGTTTCTCTCCTGTCCCTCTCCTGTCCCTCTCCTCTTTCTCTCCTTTTCCTCTCCTGTCTCTCTCCTGTCTCTCTCCTGTGTCTCCCTTTTCTCTCCCGTTTCTCTCCTGTTTCTCTCCTGTTTCTCTCCTGGTTCTCCCTTTTCTCTCCCGTTTCTCTCCTGTTTCTCTCCTATTTCACTCCTGTTCTTCTCCTGTTTCTCTCCTGTTTCTCTCCTGTTTTGCGCCTGTTTCTCTCCTGTTTCTCTCCTGTCTCCTGTTTCTCTCCTGTTTCGCTCCTGTCTCCTGTTTCTCTCCTGTCCCTCTCCCTTTTCTCTCCCGTTTCTCTCCTGTTTCTCTCCTGTTTCTCTCTTGTTTCTCTCTTGTTTCTCTCTTGTTTCTCTCCTGTCCCTCTCCTGTTTCTCTCTTGTTTCTCTCTTGTTTCTCTCCTGTCTCCTGTTTCTCTCTTGTTTCTCTCTTGTTTCTCTCCTGTCTCCTGTTTCTCTCCTGTCCCTCTCCTGTTTCTCTCCTGTTTCTCTCCTGTTTCTCTCCTGTCTTCTGTTTCTCCCCTGTTTCTCTTCTGTTTCTCTCCTGTCTCCTGTTTCTCTCCTGTTTCACTCCTGTTTTGCGCCTGTTTCTCTCCTGTTTCGCTCCTGTCTTCTGTTTCTCCCTGTTTCTCTCCTGTTTCTCTCCTGTCTGCTGTTTCTCTCCTGTTTCTCTCCTGTTTCTCTCCTGTTTCTCTCCTGTTTCTCTCCTGTCTGCTGTTTCTCTCCTGTTTCTCTCCTGTTTCTCTCCTGTTTCTCTCCTGTTTCTCTCCTGTCTGCTGTTTCTCTCCTGTTTCTCTCCTGTTTCTCTCCTGTTTCTCTCCTGTCTGCTGTTTCTCTCCTGTTTCTCCTGTCCCTCTACTGTTTCTCTCCTGTCTCTCTCCTGTCTCTCCTCTTTCTCTCCTTTTCCTCTCCTGTCTCTCTCCTGTCTCTCTCCTGTGTCTCACCTGTTTTTCTCCTGTCCCTCTCCCTTTTCTCTCCCGTTTCTCTCCCGTTTCTCCCCTGTTTCTCTCCTGTTTCTCTCCTGTTTCTCTCCTGTTTCTCTCCTGTTTCTCTCCTGTTTCTCCCCTGTCCCTCTCCTGTCCCTCTCCTGTTTCTCTCTTGTTTCTCTCCTGTCTGCTGTTTCTCTCCTGTCTCCAGTTTCTCGCCTGTTTCTCTCCTGTTTCTCTCCTGTTTCTCTCCTGTTTCTCTCCTGTCTCATGTTTCTCTCCTGTTTCTCTCCTGTCTGCTGTTTCTCTCCTGTTTCTCTCCTGTTTCTCTCCTGTTTCTCTCCTGTCCCTCTCCGGTTTCTCTCCTGTTTCTCTCCTGTTTCTCTCCTGTTTCTCTCCTGTTTCTCTCCTGTTTCTCTCCTGTCTGCTGTTTCTCTCCTGTTTCTCTCCTGTTTCTCTCTTGTTTCTCTCTTGTTTCTCTCTTGTTTCTCTCCTGTCCCTCTCCTGTTTCTCTCTTGTTTCTCTCTTGTTTCTCTCCTGTCTCCTGTTTCTCTCTTGTTTCTCTCTTGTTTCTCTCCTGTCTCCTGTTTCTCTCCTGTCCCTCTCCTGTTTCTCTCCTGTTTCTCTCCTGTTTCTCTCCGTTCTCTCTACTGTTTCTCTTGTCCTCTCCTCTTTCTCTCCTTTTCCTCTCCTGTCTCTCTCCTGTCTCTCCTCTTTCTCTCCTTTTCCTCTCCTGTCTCTCTCCTGTCTCTCTCCTGTGTCTCACCTGTTTTTCTCCTGTCCCTCTCCTTTTCTCTCCCGTTTCTCTCCTGTTTCTCTCCTGTTTCACTCCTGTTTTGCGCCTGTTTCTCTCCTGTTTCTCTCCTGTCTTCTGTTTCTCTCCTGTTTCTCTCCTGTTTCTCTCCTGTCTTCTGTTTCTCCCCTGTTTCTCTTCTGTTTCTCTCCTGTCTTCTGTTTCTCCTCTGTTTCTCTTCTGTTTCTCTCCTGTCCCTCCTGTTTCTCCCCTGTTTCTCTCCTGTTCCTCCCCTGTTTCTCTCCTGTTTCTCTCCTGTTTCTCTCCTGTTTCGCTCCTGTCTCCTGTTTCTCTCCTGTTTCTCTCCTGTCCCTCTCCTGTCCCTCTCCTCTTTCTCTCCTTTTCCTCTCCTGTCTCTCTCCTGTCTCTCTCCTGTGTCTCCCTTTTCTCTCCCGTTTCTCTCCTGTTTCTCTCCTGTTTCTCTCCTGGTTCTCCCTTTTCTCTCCCGTTTCTCTCCTGTTTCTCTCCTATTTCACTCCTGTTCTTCTCCTGTTTCTCTCCTGTTTCTCTCCTGTTTTGCGCCTGTTTCTCTCCTGTTTCTCTCCTGTCTCCTGTTTCTCTCCTGTTTCGCTCCTGTCTCCTGTTTCTCTCCTGTCCCTCTCCCTTTTCTCTCCCGTTTCTCTCCTGTTTCTCTCCTGTTTCTCTCTTGTTTCTCTCTTGTTTCTCTCCTGTCCCTCTCCTGTTTCTCTCTTGTTTCTCTCTTGTTTCTCTCCTGTCTCCTGTTTCTCTCTTGTTTCTCTCTTGTTTCTCTCCTGTCTCCTGTTTCTCTCCTGTCCCTCTCCTGTTTCTCTCCTGTTTCTCTCCTGTTTCTCTCCGTTCTCTCTACTGTTTCTCTTGTCCTCTCCTCTTTCTCTCCTTTTCCTCTCCTGTCTCTCTCCTGTCTCTCCTCTTTCTCTCCTTTTCCTCTCCTGTCTCTCTCCTGTCTCTCTCCTGTGTCTCACCTGTTTCTCTCCTGTCCCTCTCCCTTTTCTCTCCCGTTTCTCTCCTGTTTCTCTCCTGTTTCGCTCCTGTCTTCTGTTTCTCCCCTGTTTCTCTTCTGTTTCTCTCCTGTCTTCTGTTTCTCCTCTGTTTCTCTTCTGTTTCTCTCCTGTCCCTCCTGTTTCACCCCTGTTTCTCTCCTGTTCCTCCCCTGTTTCTCTCCTGTTTCTCTCCTGTTTCTCTCCTGTCTCCTGTTTCTCTCCTGTTTCTCTCCTGTCCCTCTCCTGTCCCTCTCCTCTTTCTCTCCTTTTCCTCTCCTGTCTCTCTCCTGTCTCTCTCCTGTGTCTCCCTTTTCTCTCCCGTTTCTCTCCTGTTTCTCTCCTGTTTCTCTCCTGGTTCTCCCTTTTCTCTCCCGTTTCTCTCCTGTTTCTCTCCTATTTCACTCCTGTTCTTCTCCTGTTTCTCTCCTGTTTCTCTCCTGTTTTGCGCCTGTTTCTCTCCTGTTTCTCTCCTGTCTCCTGTTTCTCTCCTGTTTCGCTCCTGTCTCCTGTTTCTCTCCTGTCCCTCTCCCTTTTCTCTCCCGCTTCTCTCCTGTTTCTCTTCTATTTCACTCCTGTTCTTCTCCTGTTTCTCTCCTGTTTCTCTCCTGTTTTGCGCCTGTTTCTCTCCTGTTTCTCTCCTGTCTCCTGTTTCTCTCCTGTTTCGCTCCTGTCTCCTGTTTCTCTCCTGTCCCTCTCCCTTTTCTCTCCCGTTTCTCTCCTGTTTCTCCTCTGTTTCTCTTCTGTTTCTCTCCTGTCCCTCCTGTTTCACCCCTGTTTCTCTCCTGTTCCTCCCCTGTTTCTCTCCTGTTTCTCTCCTGTTTCTCTCCTGTTTCGCTCCTGTCTCCTGTTTCTCTCCTGTTTCTCTCCTGTCCCTCTCCTGTCCCTCTCCTCTTTCTCTCCTTTTCCTCTCCTGTCTCTCTCCTGTCTCTCTCCTGTGTCTCCCTTTTCTCTCCCGTTTCTCTCCTGTTTCTCTCCTGTTTCTCTCCTGGTTCTCCCTTTTCTCTCCTGTTTCACTCCTGTTTTGCGCCTGTTTCTCTCCTGTTTCTCTTCTGTTTCTCTCCTGTCTTCTGTTTCTCTCCTGTTTCTCTCCTGTTTCGCTCCTGTCTTCTGTTTCTCCCCTGTTTCTCTTCTGTTTCTCTCCTGTCCCTCCTGTTTCTCCCCTGTTTCTCTCCTGTTCCTCCCCTGTTTCTCTCCTGTTTCTCTCCTGTTTCGCTCCTGTCTCCTGTTTCTCTCCTGTTTCTCTCCTGTCCCTCTCCTGTCCCTCTCCTCTTTCTCTCCTTTTCCTCTCCTGTCTCTCTCCCTTTTCTCTCCCGTTTCTCTCCTGTTTCTCTCCTGTTTCTCTCCTGGTTCTCCCTTTTCTCTCCCGTTTCTCTCCTGTTTCTCTCCTATTTCACTCCTGTTCTTCTCCTGTTTCTCTCCTGTTTCTCTCCTGTTTTGCGCCTGTTTCTCTCCTGTTTCTCTCCTGTCTCCTGTTTCTCTCCTGTTTCGCTCCTGTCTCCTGTTTCTCTCCTGTCCCTCTCCCTTTTCTCTCCCGTTTCTCTCCTGTTTCTCTCCTGTTTCACTCCTGTTTTGCGCCTGTTTCTCTCCTGTTTCTCTTCTGTTTCTCTCCTGTCTCCTGTTTCTCTCCTGTCTTCTGTTTCTCTCCTGTTTCTCTCCTGTTTCGCTCCTGTCTTCTGTTTCTCCCCTGTTTCTCTTCTGTTTCTCTCCTGTCTTCTGTTTCTCCCCTGTTTCTCTTCTGTTTCTCTCCTGTCTCCTGTTTCTCTCCTGTTTCACTCCTGTTTTGCGCCTGTTTCTCTCCTGTTTCTCTCCTGTTTCGCTCCTGTCTTCTGTTTCTCCCCTGTTTCTCTCCTGTTTCTCTCCTGTCTGCTGTTTCTCTCCTGTTTCTCTCCTGTTTCTCTCCTGTTTCTCTCCTGTTTCTCTCCTGTCTGCTGTTTCTCTCCTGTTTCTCTCCTGTTTCTCTCCTGTTTCTCTCCTGTTTCTCTCCTGTCTGCTGTTTCTCTCCTGTTTCTCTCCTGTTTCTCTCCTGTTTCTCTCCTGTCTGCTGTTTCTCTCCTGTTTCTCCTGTCCCTCTACTGTTTCTCTCCTGTCTCTCTCCTGTCTCTCCTCTTTCTCTCCTTTTCCTCTCCTGTCTCTCTCCTGTCTCTCTCCTGTGTCTCACCTGTTTTTCTCCTGTCCCTGTCCCTTTTCTCTCCCGTTTCTCTCCCTGCTTTCTCTCCTGTTTCTCTCTGTTTCTCTCCTGTTTCTCTCCTGTTTCTCTCCTGTTTCTCTCCTGTTTCTCCCCTGTCCCTCTCCTGTCCCTCTCCTGTTTCTCTCTTGTTTCTCTCCTGTCTGCTGTTTCTCTCCTGTCTCCTGTTTCTCGCCTGTTTCTCTCCTGTTTCTCTCCTGTTTCTCTCCTGTTTCTCTCCTGTTTCTCTCCTGTCTGCTGTTTCTCTCCTGTTTCTCTCCTGTTTCTCTCCTGTTTCTCTCCTGTCCCTCTCTGGTTACTCTCCTGTTTCTCTCCTGTTTCTCTCCTGTTTCTCTCCTGTTTCTCTCCTGTTTCTCTCCTGTCTGCTGTTTCTCTCCTGTTTCTCTCCTGTTTCTCTCCTGTTTCTCTCCTGTCCCTCTCCTGTTTCTCTCTTGTTTCTCTCTTGTTTCTCTCCTGTCTCCTGTTTCTCTCTTGTTTCTCTCTTGTTTCTCTCCTGTCTCCTGTTTCTCTCCTGTCCCTCTCCTGTTTCTCTCCTGTTTCTCTCCTGTTTCTCTCCGTTCTCTCTACTGTTTCTCTTGTCCTCTCCTCTTTCTCTCCTTTTCCTCTCCTGTCTCTCTCCTGTCTCTCCTCTTTCTCTCCTTTTCCTCTCCTGTCTCTCTCCTGTCTCTCTCCTGTGTCTCACCTGTTTTTCTCCTGTCCCTCTCCCTTTTCTCTCCCGTTTCTCTCCTGTTTCTCTCCTGTTTCACTCCTGTTTTGCGCCTGTTTCTCTCCTGTTTCTCTCCTGTCTTCTGTTTCTCTCCTGTTTCTCTCCTGTTTCGCTCCTGTCTTCTGTTTCTCCCCTGTTTCTCTTCTGTTTCTCTCCTGTCTTCTGTTTCTCCTCTGTTTCTCTTCTGTTTCTCTCCTGTCCCTCCTGTTTCTCCCCTGTTTCTCTCCTGTTCCTCCCCTGTTTCTCTCCTGTTTCTCTCCTGTTTCTCTCCTGTTTCGCTCCTGTCTCCTGTTTCTCTCCTGTTTCTCTCCTGTCCCTCTCCTGTCCCTCTCCTCTTTCTCTCCTTTTCCTCTCCTGTCTCTCTCCTGTCTCTCTCCTGTGTCTCCCTTTTCTCTCCCGTTTCTCTCCTGTTTCTCTCCTGTTTCTCTCCTGGTTCTCCCTTTTCTCTCCCGTTTCTCTCCTGTTTCTCTCCTATTTCACTCCTGTTCTTCTCCTGTTTCTCTCCTGTTTCTCTCCTGTTTTGCGCCTGTTTCTCTCCTGTTTCTCTCCTGTCTCCTGTTTCTCTCCTGTTTCGCTCCTGTCTCCTGTTTCTCTCCTGTCCCTCTCCCTTTTCTCTCCCGTTTCTCTCCTGTTTCTCTCCTGTTTCACTCCTGTCTTGTTTCTCTCCTGTTTCTCTCCTGTTTCTCTCCTGTCTTGTTTCTCTCCTGTTTCTCTCCTGTTTCGCTCCTGTCTTCTGTTTCTCCCCTGTTTCTCTTCTGTTTCTCTCCTGTCTTCTGTTTCTCCTCTGTTTCTCTTCTCTTTCTCTCCTGTCCCTCCTGTTTCTCCCCTGTTTCTCTCCTGTTCCTCCCCTGTTTCTCTCCTGTTTCTCTCCTGTTTCTCTCCTGTTTCGCTCCTGTCTCCTGTTTCTCTCCTGTTTCTCTCCTGTCCCTCTCCTGTCCCTCTCCTCTTTCTCTCCTTTTCCTCTCCTGTCTCTCTCCTGTCTCTCTCCTGTGTCTCCCTTTTCTCTCCCGTTTCTCTCCTGTTTCTCTCCTGTCCCTCTCCTGTCCCTCTCCTCTTTCTCTCCTTTTTCTCTCCTGTCTCTCTCCTGTCTCTCTCCTGTGTCTCCCTTTTCTCTCCCGTTTCTCTCCTGTTTCTCTCCTGTTTCTCTCCTGGTTCTCCCTTTTCTCTCCCGTTTCTCTCCTGTTTCTCTCCTGTTTTACGCCTGTTTCTCTCCTGTTTCTCTCCTGTCTCCTGTTTCTCTCCTGTTTCACTCCTGTCTCCTGTTTCTCTCCTGTCTCCTGTTTCTCTCCCGTTTCTATCCTGTTTCTCTCCTGTCCCTCTCCCGTTTCTCTCCTGTTTCTCTCCTGTTTCTCTCCTGTCCCTCTCCTGTCTGCTGTTTCTCTCCTGTTTCTCTCCTGTTTCTCCTATTTCTCCCCTGTTTCTCTCCTGTTTCTCTCCTGTTTCTCCCCTGTTTCTCTCCTGTTTCTCTCCTGTTTCTCTTCTGTGTCCTGTTTCTCTCCTGTTTCTCCCCTGTTTCTCTCCTGTTTCTCCCCTGTTTCTCTCCTGTTTCTCTCCTGTTTCTCTCCTGTTTCTCTCCTGTTTCTCCCCTGTTTGTCTCCTGTTTCTCTCCTGTCCCTCTCCTGTTTGTCTCCTGTTTCTCTTCTGTCCCTCTCCTGTTTCTCTCCTGTTTCTCTCCCGTTTCTATCCTGTTTCTCTCCTGTCCCTCTCCCGTTTCTCTCCTGTTTCTCTCCTGTTTCTCTCCTGTTTCTCTCCTGTCCCTCTCCTGTCTGCTGTTTCTCTCCTGTTTCTCTCCTGTTTCTCCTATTTCTCCCCTGTTTCTCTCCTGTTTCTCTCCTGTTTCTCCCCTGTTTCTCTCCTGTTTCTCTCCTGTTTCTCTTCTGTGTCCTGTTTCTCTCCTGTTTCTCCCCTGTTTCTCTCCTGTTTCTCCCCTGTTTCTCTCCTGTTTCTCTCCTGTTTCTCTCCTGTTTCTCTCCTGTTTCTCCCCTGTTTGTCTCCTGTTTCTCTCCTGTCCCTCTCCTGTTTGTCTCCTGTTTCTCTTCTGTCCCTCTCCCGTTTCTCTCCTGTTTATCTCCTGTCCCTCTCCCGTTTCTCTCCTGTTTCTCTCCTGTCCCTCTCCTGTTTATCTCCTGTTCTCTCCTGTCTCCTGTCCCTCTCCTGTTTCTCCCCTGTTTCTCTCCTGTTTCTCTTCTGTTTCTTCCCTGTCCCTCTCCTGTTTCTCCCCTGTTTCTCTCCTGTTTCTCTCCTGTCTGCTGTTTCTCCCCTGTCCCTCTCCTGTTCCTGCCCTGTTTCTCTCCTGTTTCTCTCCTGTTTCTCTCCTGTTTCGCTCCTGTCTCCTGTTTCTCTCCTGTCCCTCTCCTGTCCCTCTCCTGTTTCTCTCCTGTTTATCTCCTGTTTCTCTCCTGTCTCTCTCCTGTGTCTCTCCTCTTTCTCTCCTGTCCCTCTCCTGTTTCTCTCCTGTTTCTCTCCTGTGTCCTGTTTCTCTCCTGTTTCTCTCCTGTTTCTCTCCTGTTTCTATCCTGTTTCTCTCCTGTCTCCTGTTTCTCTCCTGTTTCTCTCCTGTTTCTCTCCTGTCCCTCTCCTGTTTCTCTCCTGTTTCTCTCCTGTCTGCTGTTTCTCTCCTGTTTCTCTCCTGTTTCTCTCCTGTCTGCTGTTTCTCTCCTGTCTCATGTTTCTCTCCTGTTTCTCTCCTGTTTCTCTCATGTCTCCTGTTTCTCTCCTGTCTCCTGTTTCTCTCCTGTTTCTCTCCTGTTTCTCCCCTGTCTGCTGTTTCTCTCCTGTCTCCTGTCCCTCTCCTGTTTCTCTCCTGTCCCTCCTGTTTCTCCCCTGTTTCTCTCCTGTTTCTCTTCTGTTCCTCCCCTGTTTCTCTCCTGTTTCTCTCCTGTTTCTCTCCTGTTTCGCTCCTGTCTCCTGTTTCTCTCCTGTTTCTCTCCTGTCCCTCTCCTGTCCCTCTCCTCTTTCTCTCCTTTTCCTCTCCTGTCTCTCTCCTGTGTCTCCATTTTCTCTCCCGTTTCTCTCCTGTTTCTCTCCTGTTTCTCTCCTGGTTCTCCCTTTTCTCTCCCGTTTCTCTCCTGTTTCTCTCCTGTTTCACTCCTGTTTCTCTCCTGTCTCCTGTTTCTCTCCTGTCTCCTGTTTCTCTCCTGTCCCCTGTTTCTCTCCTGTCCCTCTCCTGTTTCTCTCCCGTTTCTATCCGGTTTCTCTCCTGTTTCTATCCTGTTTCTCTCCTGTTTCTCTCCTGTCCCTCTCCTGTCTGCTGTTTCTCTCCTGTTTCTCTCCTGTTTCTCCTGTTTCTCCCCTGTTTCTCTCCTGTTTCTCTCCTGTTTCTCCCCTGTTTCTCTCCTGTTTCTCTCCTGTTTCTCTCCTGTTTCTCTCCTGTTTCTCCCCTGTTTGTCTCCTGTTTCTCTCCTGTCCCTCTCCTGTTTGTCTCCTGTTTCTCTTCTGTCCCTTTCCTGTTTCTCTCCTGTTTCTCTCCCGTTTCTCTCCTGTTTCTCTCCTGTCCCTCTCCCGTTTCTCTCCTGTTTCTCTCCTGTCCCTCTCCCGTTTCCTGTTTCTCTCCTGTCCCTCTCCCGTTTCTCTCCTGTTTCTCTCCTGTCCCTCTCCTGTTTCTCTCCTGTTCTCTCCTGTCTCCTGTTTCTCTCCCTGTTCCTGTTTCTCCCCTGTTTCTCTCCTGTTTCTCTTCTGTTTCTCCCCTGTCCCTCTCCTGTTTCTCCCCTGTTTCTCTCCTGTTTCTCTCCTGTCTGCTGTTTCTCCCCTGTCCCTCTCCTGTTCCTGCCCTGTTTCTCTCCTGTTTCTCTCCTGTTTCTCTCCTGTTTCACTCCTGTCTCCTGTTTCTCTCCTGTTTCTCTCCTGTCCCTCTCCTGTCCCTCTCCTGTTTCTCTCCTGTTTCTCTCCTGTTTCTCTCCTGTTTCTCTCCTGTCTCTCTCCTGTGTCTCTCCTCTTTCTCTCCTTATCCTCTCCTGTCTCTCTCCTGTCTCTCTCCTGTGTCTCCCTTTTCTCTCCCGTTTCTCTCCTGTTTCTCTCCTGTTTCTCCCTTTTCTCTCCCGTTTCTCTCCTGTTTCTCTCCTGTTTCACTCCTGTTCTTCTCCTGTTTCTCTCCTGTTTCTCTCCTGTTTTGCGCCTGTTTCTCTCCTGTTTCTCTCCTGTCTCCTGTTTCTCTCCTGTTTCGCTCCTGTTCTTCTCCTGTTTCTCTCCTGTTTTGCGCCTGTTTCTCTCCTGTTTCTCTCCTGTCTCCTGTTTCTCTCCCGTTTCTATCCTGTTTCTCTCCTGTCCCTCTCCCGTTTCTCTCCTGTTTCTCTCCTGTTTCTCTCCTGTCCCTCTCCTGTCTGCTGTTTCTCTCCTGTTTCTCTCCTGTTTCTCCTGTTTCTCCACTGTTTCTCTCCTGTTTCTCTCCTGTTTCTCCCCTGTTTCTCTCCTGTTTCTCCCCTGTTTCTCTCCTGTTTCTCCCCTGTTTCTCTCCTGTTTCTCTCCTGTTTCTCTTCTGTGTCCTGTTTCTCTCCTGTTTCTCCCCTGTTTCTCTCCTGTTTCTCCCCTGTTTCTCTCCTGTTTCTCTCCTGTTTCTCTCCTGTTTCTCTCCTGTTTCTCCCCTGTTTGTCTCCTGTTTCTCTCCTGTCCCTCTCCTGTTTGTCTCCTGTTTCTCTTCTGTCCCTCTCCCGTTTCTCTCCTGTTTATCTCCTGTCCCTCTCCCGTTTCTCTCCTGTTTCTCTCCTGTCCCTCTCCTGTTTATCTCCTGTTCTCTCCTGTCTCCTGTCCCTCTCCTGTTTCTCCCCTGTTTCTCTCCTGTTTCTCTTCTGTTTCTTCCCTGTCCCTCTCCTGTTTCTCCCCTGTTTCTCTCCTGTTTCTCTCCTGTCTGCTGTTTCTCCCCTGTCCCTCTCCTGTTCCTGCCCTGTTTCTCTCCTGTTTCTCTCCTGTTTCTCTCCTGTTTCTCTCCTGTCTCCTGTTTCTCTCCTGTCCCTCTCCTGTCCCTCTCCTGTTTCTCTCCTGTTTATCTCCTGTTTCTCTCCTGTCTCTCTCCTGTGTCTCTCCTCTTTCTCTCCTGTCCCTCTCCTGTTTCTCTCCTGTTTCTCTCCTGTGTCCTGTTTCTCTCCTGTTTCTCTCCTGTTTCTCTCCTGTTTCTATCCTGTTTCTCTCCTGTCTCCTGTTTCTCTCCTGTTTCTCTCCTGTTTCTCTCCTGTCCCTCTCCTGTTTCTCTCCTGTTTCTCTCCTGTCTGCTGTTTCTCTCCTGTTTCTCTCCTGTTTCTCTCCTGTCTGCTGTTTCTCTCCTGTCTCATGTTTCTCTCCTGTTTCTCTCCTGTTTCTCTCATGTCTCCTGTTTCTCTCCTGTCTCCTGTTTCTCTCCTGTTTCTCTCCTGTTTCTCCCCTGTCTGCTGTTTCTCTCCTGTCTCCTGTCCCTGTTTGTCCTGTTTCTCTCCTGTCCCTCCTGTTTCTCCCCTGTTTCTCTCCTGTTTCTCTTCTGTTTCTCCCCTGTTTCTCTCCTGTTTCTCTCCTGTTTCTCTCCTGTTTCCCTCTCCTGTTTCTCTCCTGTTTCTCTCCTGTCCCTCTCCTGTCCCTCTCCTCTTTCTCTCCTTTTCCTCTCCTGTCTCTCTCCTGTGTCTCCATTTTCTCTCCCGTTTCTCTCCTGTTTCTCTCCTGTTTCTCTCCTGGTTCTCCCTTTTCTCTCCCGTTTCTCTCCTGTTTCTCTCCTGTTTCACTCCTGTTTCTCTCCTGTCTCCTGTTTCTCTCCTGTCTCCTGTTTCTCTCCTGTCCCTGTTTCTCTCCTGTCCCTCTCCTGTTTCTCTCCCGTTTCTATCCGGTTTCTCTCCTGTTTCTATCCTGTTTCTCTCCTGTTTCTCTCCTGTCCCTCTCCTGTCTGCTGTTTCTCTCCTGTTTCTCTCCTGTTTCTCCTGTTTCTCCCCCTGTTTCTCTCCTGTTTCTCTCCTGTTTCTCCCCTGTTTCTCTCCTGTTTCTCTCCTGTTTCTCTCCTGTTTCTCTCCTGTTTCTCCCCTGTTTGTCTCCTGTTTCTCTCCTGTCCCTCTCCTGTTTGTCTCCTGTTTCTCTTCTGTCCCTTTCCTGTTTCTCTCCTGTTTCTCTCCCGTTTCTCTCCTGTTTCTCTCCTGTCCCTCTCCCGTTTCTCTCCTGTTTCTCTCCTGTCCCTCTCCCGTTTCCTGTTTCTCTCCTGTCCCTCTCCCGTTTCTCTCCTGTTTCTCTCCTGTCCCTCTCCTGTTTCTCTCCTGTTCTCTCCTGTCTCCTGTTTCTCTCCTGTCTCCTGTCCCTCCTGTTTCTCCCCTGTTTCTCTCCTGTTTCTCTTCTGTTTCTCCCCTGTCCCTCTCCTGTTTCTCCCCTGTTTCTCTCCTGTTTCTCTCCTGTCTGCTGTTTCTCCCCTGTCCCTCTCCTGTTCCTGCCCTGTTTCTCTCCTGTTTCTCTCCTGTTTCTCTCCTGTTTCACTCCTGTCTCCTGTTTCTCTCCTGTTTCTCTCCTGTCCCTCTCCTGTCCCTCTCCTGTTTCTCTCCTGTTTCTCTCCTGTTTCTCTCCTGTTTCTCTCCTGTCTCTCTCCTGTGTCTCTCCTCTTTCTCTCCTTATCCTCTCCTGTCTCTCTCCTGTCTCTCTCCTGTGTCTCCCTTTTCTCTCCCGTTTCTCTCCTGTTTCTCTCCTGTTTCTCCCTTTTCTCTCCCGTTTCTCTCCTGTTTCTCTCCTGTTTCACTCCTGTTCTTCTCCTGTTTCTCTCCTGTTTCTCTCCTGTTTTGCGCCTGTTTCTCTCCTGTTTCTCTCCTGTCTCCTGTTTCTCTCCTGTTTCGCTCCTGTTCTTCTCCTGTTTCTCTCCTGTTTTGCGCCTGTTTCTCTCCTGTTTCTCTCCTGTCTCCTGTTTCTCTCCCGTTTCTATCCTGTTTCTCTCCTGTCCCTCTCCCGTTTCTCTCCTGTTTCTCTCCTGTTTCTCTCCTGTCCCTCTCCTGTCTGCTGTTTCTCTCCTGTTTCTCTCCTGTTTCTCCTGTTTCTCCACTGTTTCTCTCCTGTTTCTCCCCTGTTTCTCTCCTGTTTCTCCCCTGTTTCTCTCCTGTTTCTCCCCTGTTTCTCTCCTGTTTCTCTCCTGTTTCTCTCCTGTTTCTCCCCTGTTTGTCTCCTGTTTCTCTCCTGTCCCTCTCCTGTTTGTCTCCTGTTTCTCTTCTGTCCCTCTCCTGTTAATCTCCTGTTTCTCTCCCGTTTCTCTCCTGTTTCTCTCCTGTCCCTCTCCCGTTTCTCTCCTGTTTCTCTCCTGTCCCTCTCCCGTTTCTCTCCTGTTTCTCTCCTGTCCCTCTCCCGTTTCCTGTTTCTCTCCTGTCCCTCTCCCGTTTCTCTCCTGTTTCTCTCCTGTCCCTCTCCTGTTTCTCTCCTGTTCTCTCCTGTCTCCTGTTTCTCTCCTGTCTCCTGTCCCTCTCCTGTTTCTCCCCTGTTTCTCTCCTGTTTCTCTTCTGTTTCTCCCCTGTCCCTCTCCTGTTTCTCCCCTGTTTCTCTCCTGTTTCTCTCCTGTCTGCTGTTTCTCCCCTGTCCCTCTCCTGTTCCTGCCCTGTTTCTCTCCTGTTTCTCTCCTGTTTCTCTCCTGTTTCTCCCCTGTTTGTCTCCTGTTTCTCTCCTGTCCCTCTCCTGTTTGTCTCCTGTTTCTCTTCTGTCCCTCTCCTGTTTCTCTCCCGTTTCTCTCCTGTTTCTCTCCTGTCCCTCTCCCGTTTCTCTCCTGTTTCTCTCCTGTCCCTCTCCCGTTTCTCTCCTGTTTCTCTCCTGTCCCTCTCCCGTTTCCTGTTTCTCTCCTGTCCCTCTCCCGTTTCTCTCCTGTTTCTCTCCTGTCCCTCTCCTGTTTCTCTCCTGTTCTCTCCTGTCTCCTGTTTCTCTCCTGTCTCCTGTCCCTCTCCTGTTTCTCCCCTGTTTCTCTCCTGTTTCTCTTCTGTTTCTCCCCTGTCCCTCTCCTGTTTCTCCCCTGTCCCTCTCCTGTTTCTCCCCTGTTTCTCTCCTGTTTCTCTCCTGTCTGCTGTTTCTCCCCTGTCCCTCTCCTGTTCCTGCCCTGTTTCTCTCCTGTTTCTCTCCTGTTTCTCTCCTGTTTCGCTCCTGTCTCCTGTTTCTCTCCTGTTTCTCTCCTGTCCCTCTCCTGTCCCTCTCCTGTTTCTCTCCTGTTTCTCTCCTGTTTCTCTCCTGTTTCTCTCCTGTCTCTCTCCTGTGTCTCTCCTCTTTCTCTCCTTATCCTCTCCTGTCTCTCTCCTGTCTCTCTCCTGTGTCTCCCTTTTCTCTCCCGTTTCTCTCCTGTTTCTCTGCTGTTTCTCCCTTTTCTCTCCCGTTTCTCTCCTGTTTCTCTCCTGTTTCACTCCTGTTCTTCTCCTGTTTCTCTCCTGTTTCTCTCCTGTTTTGCGCCTGTTTCTCTCCTGTTTCTCTCCTGTCTCCTGTTTCTCTCCTGTTTCGCTCCTGTTCTTCTCCTGTTTCTCTCCTGTTTTGCGCCTGTTTCTCTCCTGTTTCTCTCCTGTCTCCTGTTTCTCTCCTGTTTCGCTCCTGTCTCCTGTTTCTCTCCTGTTTCTCCCTTTTCTCTCCCGTTTCTCTCCTGTTTCTCTCCTGTTTCACTCCTGTTCTTCTCCTGTTCCTCTCCTGTTTCTCTCCTGTCTCCTGTTTCTCTCCTGTTTCGCTCCTGTCTCCTGTTTCTCTCCTGTCTGCTGTCTCTCTCCTGTTTCTCTCCTGTTTCTCTCCTGTCTCCTGTTTCTCTCCTGTCCCTCTCCTGTTTCTCTCCCGTTTCTCTCCTGTTTCTCTCCTGTCCCTCTCCCGTTTCTCTCCTGTTTCTCTCCTGTTTCTCTCCTTTTTCTCTCCTGTCCCTCTCCTGTCTGCTGTTTCTCTCCTGTTTCTCTCCTGTTTCTCCTGTTTCTCCCCTGTTTCTCTCCTGTTTCTCCCCTGTTTCTCTCCTGTTTCTCTCCTGTGTCCTGTTTCTCTCCTGTTTCTCCCCTGTTTCTCTCCTGTTTCTCTCCTGTTTCTCTCCCGTTTCTCTCCTGTTTCTCTCCTGTCCCTCTCCCGTTTCTCTCCTGTTTCTCTCCTGTCCCTCTCCCGTTTCTCTCCTGTTTCTCTCCTGTCCCTCTCCCGTTTCTCTCCTGTTTCCCTCCTGTCCCTCTCCCGTTTCTCTCCTGTTTCTCTCCTGTCCCTCTCCCGTTTCTCTCCTGTTTCTCTCCTGTCCCTCTCCCGTTTCTCTCCTGTTTCTCGCCTGTTTCTCTCCTGTCTCCTGTTTCTCTCCTGTTTCTCTCCTGTCTCCTGTTTCTCTCCTGTCCCTCTCCCGTTTCTCTCCTGTTTCTCTCCTGTTTCTCTCCTGTTTCTCTCCTGTCTCCTGTTTCTCTCCTGTCTCCTGTTTCTCTCCTGTTTCTCTCCTGTCCCTCTCCTGTTCCTCTCCTGTTTCGCTCCTGTTTCTCTCCTGTTTCTCTCCTGTCCCGCTCCTGTTTCTCTCCTGTTTCTCTCCTGTTTCTCTCCTGTCCCTCTCCTGTCCCTCTCCTGTTCCTCTCCGGTTCCTCTCCTGTTCCTCTCCGGTTCCTCTCCTGTTTCTCTCCTGTTTCTCTCCTGTTTCTCTCCTGTCTCCTGTTTCTCTCCTGTTTCTCTCCTGTTTCTCTCCTGTCTCTCTCCTGTCTCCTGTTTCTCTCCTGTTTCTCTCCTGTCCCTCTCCTGTTTCTCTCCTGTTTCTCTCCTGTCCCTCTCCTGTCCCTCTCCTGTTCCTCTTCTGTTCCTCTCCTGTTTCTCTCCTGTTTCTCTCCTGTCTCCTGTTTCTTCCCTGTCCCTCTCCTGTTTCTCTCCTGTTTCTCTCCTGTTTCTCTCCTGTTCCTCTCCTGTTTCTCTCCTGTTTCTCTCCTGTTTCTCTCCTGTTTCTCTCCTGTCCCTCTCCTGTTTCTCTCCTGTTTCTGTCCTGTTTCTCTCCTGTTTCTCTCCTGTCTCCTGTTTCTATCCTGTTTGCTGTTTCTCTCCTGTTTCTCTCCTGTTTCTCTCCTGTTTCTCTCCTGTTTCTCTCCTGTTTCTATCCTGTTTCTCTCCTGTTTCTCTCCTGTCCCTCTCCTGTTTCTCTCCTGTTTCTGTCCTGTTTCTCTCCTGTTTCTCTCCTGTCTCCTGTTTCTCTCCTGTTTCTCTCCTGTTTCTACCTGTTTCTCTCCTGTTTCTCTCCTGTTTCTCTCCTGTCTCCTGTTTCTCTCCTGTTTCTCTCCTGTCCCTCTCCTGTTTCTCTCCTGTTTCTCTCCTGTTTCTCTCCTGTTTCTCTCCTGTTCCTCTCCTGTTTCTCTCCTGTTTCTATCCTGTTTCTCTCCTGTTTCTCTCCTGTCCCTCTCCTGTTTCTCTCCTGTTTCTGTCCTGTTTCTCTCCTGTTTCTCTCCGGTCTCCTGTTTCTCTCATGTCTCCTGTTTCTCTCCTGTTTCTCTCCTGTTTCTCCCCTGTCTCCTATTTCTCTCCTGCTTCTCTCCTGTTTCCTGTTTCTCTCCTGTTTCTCTCCTGTCCCTCTCCTGTTTCTCTCCTGTTTCTCTCTTGTTTCTCTGTTTCTCTCTTGTTTCTCTCCTGTTTCTCCTGTTTCTCTCCTGTTTCTCCTGTTTCTCCTGTTTCTCTCCTGTTTCTCCCCTGTTTCTCTCCTGTTTCTCTCCTGTTTCTCTCCTGTTTCTCCCCTCTCCCCTGTTTCTCTCCTGTTTCTCTCCTGTTTCTCTCCTGTTTCCTGTTTCTCTCCTGTTTCTCTCCTGTCCCTCCTGTTTCTCTCATGTTTCTCTCCTGTCTCCTGTTTCTCTCCTGTTTCTCCTGTTTCTCCTGTTTCTCTCCTGTTTCTCTCCTGTTTCTCCTCTCTCCTGTCTCCTGTTTCTCTCCTGCTTCTCCTGTTTCTCCTGTTTCTCTCCTGTTTCTTCCCTGTTTCTCCTGTTTCTCTCCTGTCTCCTGTTTCTCTCCTGTTTCTCTCCTGTTTCTCTCCTGTTTCTCTCCTGTTTCTCTCCTGTCTCCTATTTCTCTCCTGTTTCTCTCCTGTTTCTCTCCTGTTTCTCTCCTGTTTCTCTCCTGTCTCCTGTTTCTCTCCTGTTTCTCTCCTGTCTCCTGTTTCTCTCCTGTTTCTCTCCTGTTTCTCTCCTGTTTCTCCCCTGTTTCTCTCCTGTCTCCTGTTTCTCTCCTGTTTCTCTCCTGTTTCTCTCCTGTTTCTCTCCTGTTTCTCTCCTGTTTCTCCTGTTTCTCTCTCCCGTTTCTCTCCTGTTTCTCTCCTGTTTCTCTCCAGTTTCTCTCCTGTTTCTCTCCTGTCCCTCTCCTGTTTCTCTCCTGTTTCTCTCCTGTCCCTCTCCTGTCCCTCTCCTGTTCCTCTTCTGTTCCTCTCCTGTTTCTCTCCTGTTTCTCTCCTGTCTCCTGTTTCTTCCCTGTCCCTCTCCTGTTTCTCTCCTGTTTCTCTCCTGTTTCTCTCCTGTTCCTCTCCTGTTTCTCTCCTGTTTCTCTCCTGTTTCTCTCCTGTTTCTCTCCTGTCCCTCTCCTGTTTCTCTCCTGTTTCTGTCCTGTTTCTCTCCTGTTTCTCTCCTGTCTCCTGTTTCTATCCTGTTTGCTGTTTCTCTCCTGTTTCTCTCCTGTTTCTCTCCTGTTTCTCTCCTGTTTCTCTCCTGTTTCTATCCTGTTTCTCTCCTGTTTCTCTCCTGTCCCTCTCCTGTTTCTCTCCTGTTTCTGTCCTGTTTCTCTCCTGTTTCTCTCCTGTCTCCTGTTTCTCTCCTGTTTCTCTCCTGTTTCTACCTGTTTCTCTCCTGTTTCTCTCCTGTTTCTCTCTGTTTCTCTCCTGTTTCTCTCCTGTCCCTCTCCTGTTTCTCTCCTGTTTCTCTCCTGTTTCTCTCCTGTTTCTCTCCTGTTCCTCTCCTGTTTCTCTCCTGTTTCTATCCTGTTTCTCTCCTGTTTCTCTCCTGTCCCTCTCCTGTTTCTCTCCTGTTTCTGTCCTGTTTCTCTCCTGTTTCTCTCCGGTCTCCTGTTTCTCTCATGTCTCCTGTTTCTCTCCTGTTTCTCTCCTGTTTCTCCCCTGTCTCCTATTTCTCTCCTGCTTCTCTCCTGTTTCCTGTTTCTCTCCTGTTTCTCTCCTGTCCCTCTCCTGTTTCTCTCCTGTTTCTCTCTTGTTTCTCTCCTGTTTCTCTCTTGTTTCTCTCCTGTTTCTCCTGTTTCTCTCCTGTTTCTCCTGTTTCTCCTGTTTCTCTCCTGTTTCTCCCCTGTTTCTCTCCTGTTTCTCTCCTGTTTCTCTCCTGTTTCTCCCCTGTTTCTCCCCTGTTTCTCTCCTGTTTCTCTCCTGTTTCTCTCCTGTTTCCTGTTTCTCTCCTGTTTCTCTCCTGTCCCTCCTGTTTCTCTCATGTTTCTCTCCTGTCTCCTGTTTCTCTCCTGTTTCTCCTGTTTCTCCTGTTTCTCTCCTGTTTCTCTCCTGTTTCTCCTGTTTCTCTCCTGTCTCCTGTTTCTCTCCTGCTTCTCCTGTTTCTCCTGTTTCTCTCCTGTTTCTTCCCTGTTTCTCCTGTTTCTCTCCTGTCTCCTGTTTCTCTCCTGTTTCTCTCCTGTTTCTCTCCTGTTTCTCTCCTGTTTCTCTCCTGTCTCCTATTTCTCTCCTGTTTCTCTCCTGTTTCTCTCCTGTTTCTCTCCTGTTTCTCTCCTGTCTCCTGTTTCTCTCCTGTTTCTCTCCTGTCTCCTGTTTCTCTCCTGTTTCTCTCCTGTTTCTCTCCTGTTTCTCCCTGTTTCTCTCCTGTCTCCTGTTTCTCTCCTGTTTCTCTCCTGTTTCTCTCCTGTTTCTCTCCTGTTTCTCTCCTGTTTCTCCCCTGTTTCTCTCCTGTCTCCCGTTTCTCTCCTGTTTCTCTCCTGTTTCTCTCCTGTTTCTCTCCTGTTTCTCTCCTGTCCCTCTCCCGTTTCTCTCCTGTTTCTCTCCTGTCCCTCTCCCGTTTCTCTCCTGTTTCTCTCCTGTCCCTCTCCCGTTTCTCTCCTGATTCTCGCCTGTTTCTCTCCTGTCTCCTGTTTCTCTCCTGTTTCTCTCCTGTCTCCTGTTTCTCTCCTGTCCCTCTCCCGTTTCTCTCCTGTTTCTCTCCTGTTTCTCTCCTGTCTCCTGTTTCTCTCCTGTCTCCTGTTTCTCTCCTGTTTCTCTCCTGTCCCTCTCCTGTTCCTCTCCTGTTTCTCTCCTGTTTCTCTCCTGTTTCTCTCCTGTTTCTCTCCTGTCCCGCTCCTGTTTCTCTCCTGTTTCTCTCCTGTTTCTCTCCTGTCCCTCTCCTGTCCCTCTCCTGTTCCTCTCCGGTTCCCCTCCTGTTTCTCTCCTGTTTCTCTCCTGTTTCTCTCCCGTTTCTCCTGTTTCTCTCCTGTTTCTCTCCTGTCTCCTGTTTCTCTCCTGTTTCTCGTCTGTCCCTCTCCTGTTCCTCTCCGGTTCCTCTCCTGTTTCTCTCCTGTTTCTCTCCTGTTTCTCTCCTGTTTCTCTCCTGTTTCTCTCCTGTCTCTCTCCTGTCTCCTGTTTCTCTCCTGTTTCTCTCCTGTCCCTCTCCTGTTTCTCTCCTGTTTCTCTCCTGTCTCCTGTTTCTCTCCTGTCCCTCTCCTGTTTCTCTCCTGTTTCTCTCCTGCTTCTCTCCTGTTTCTCTCCTGTCCCTCCCCTGTTTCTCTCCTGTCTCCCGTTTCTCTCCTGTTTCTCTCCTGTTTCTCTCCTGTTTCTCTCCTGTTTCTCTCCTGTCCCTCTCCCGTTTCTCTCCTGTTTCTCTCCTGTCCCTCTCCCGTTTCTCTCCTGTTTCTCTCCTGTCCCTCTCCCGTTTCTCTCCTGATTCTCGCCTGTTTCTCTCCTGTCTCCTGTTTCTCTCCTGTTTCTCTCCTGTCTCCTGTTTCTCTCCTGTCCCTCTCCCGTTTCTCTCCTGTTTCTCTCCTGTTTCTCTCCTGTCTCCTGTTTCTCTCCTGTCTCCTGTTTCTCTCCTGTTTCTCTCCTGTCCCTCTCCTGTTTCTCTCCTGTTTCTCTCCTGTTTCTCTCCTGTTTCTCTCCTGTTTCTCTCCTGTTTCTCTCCTGTTTCTCTCCTGTTTCTCTCCTGTTTCTCTCCTGTTTCTCTCCTGTCCCGCTCCTGTTTCTCTCCTGTTTCTCTCCTGTTTCTCTCCTGTCCCTCTCCTGTCCCTCTCCTGTTCCTCTCCGTTTCCCTCCTGTTTCTCTCCTGTTTCTCTCCTGTTTCTCTCCTGTTTCTCTCCTGTTTCTCCTGTTTCTCCTGTTTCTCTCCTGTCCCTCTCCTGTTTCTCTCCTGTTTCTCGTCTGTCCCTCTCCCTGTTTCTCTCCTGTTCCTCTCCTGTTTCTCTCCTGTTTCTCTCCTGTTTCTCTGTTTCTCTCCTGTTTCTCTCCTGTTTCTCTCCTTTCTCTCCTGTTTCTCTCCTGTCCCTGTTTCTTTCTCTCCTGTTTCTCTCCTGTCCCTCTCCTGTTTCTCTCCTGTTTCTCTCCTGTCTCCTGTTTCTCTCCTGTCCCTCTCCTGTCCCTCTCCTGTTCCTCTCCGGTTCCTCTCCTGTTTCTCTCCTGTTTCTCTCCTGTCTCCTGTTTCTCTCCTGTCTCCTGTTTCTCTCCTGTCTCCTGTCCCTCTCCTGTTTCTCCCCTGTTTCTCTCCTGTTTCTCTTCTGTTTCTCTCCTGTCCCTCTCCTGTCTGCTGTTTCTCTCCTGTTTCTCTCCTGTTTCTCCTGTTTCTCCACTGTTTCTCTCCTGTTTCTCTCCTGTTTCTCCCCTGTTTCTCTCCTGTTTCTCCCCTGTTTCTCTCCTGTTTCTCCCCTGTTTCTCTCCTGTTTCTCTCCTGTTTCTCTCCTGTTTCTCCCCTGTTTGTCTCCTGTTTCTCTCCTGTCCTCTCCTGTTTGTCTCCTGTTTCTCTCCTGTCCCTCTCCTGTTAATCTCCTGTTTCTCTCCTGTTTCTCTCCTGTTTCTCTCCTGTCCCTCTCCTGTTTCTCTCCTGTTTCTCTCCTGTTTCTCTCCCGTTTCTCTCCTGTTTCTCTCCTGTTTCTCCCGTTTCCTGTTTCTCTCCTGTCCCTCTCCCGTTTCTCTCCTGTTTCTCTCCTGTTTCTCTCCTGTTTCTCTCCTGTTTTCTCCTGTTTCTCTGTTTCTCTCCTGTCTCCTGTCCCTCTCCTGTTTCTCCCTGTTTCTCTCCTGTTTCTCTCCTGTTTCTCCCCTGTTTCTCTCCTGTTTCTCCCCTGTCTCCCTGTTTCTCTCCTGTTTGCTGTTCTCCTGTTTCTCTCCTGTTTCTCCCTGTTTCCTGTTTCTCTCCTGTTTCTCTCCTGTTTCTCTCCTGTTTCTCCCTGTTTGTCTCCTGTTTCTCTCCTGTTTCTCTCCTGTTTGTCTCCTGTTTCTCTCCTGTCCCTCTCCTGTTTCTCTCCCGTTTCTCTCCTGTTTTTCTCCTGTCCCTCTCCTGTTTCTCTCCTGTTTCTCTCCTGTCTCTCTCCCGTTTCTCTCCTGTTTCTCTCCTGTCCCTCTCCCGTTTCCTGTTTCTCTCCTGTCCCTCTCCCGTTTCTCTCCTGTTTCTCTCCTGTCCCTCTCCTGTTTCTCTCCTGTTCTCTCCTGTCTCCTGTTTCTCTCCTGTTTCTCTCCTGTTTCTCCTGTTTCTCCCCTGTTTCTCTCCTGTTTCTCTGTTTCTCTCCTGTTTCTCCCTGTCCCTCTCCTGTTTCTCTCCTGTTTCTCTCCTGTTTCTCCCTGTTTCTCTCCTGTTTCTCTCCTGTTTCTCTGTTTCTCCCTGTCCCTCTCCTGTTTCTCTCCTGTTTCTCTCCTGTCCCTCTCCTGTTTCTCTCCTGTTTCTCTCCTGTCCCTCTCCCGTTTCTCTCCTGTTTCTCTCCTGTCCCTCTCCTGTTTCTCTCCTGTTTCTCTCCTGTTTCTCTCCCGTTTCTCTCCTGTTTCTCTCCTGTCCCTCTCCTGTTTCTCTCCTGTTTCTCTCCTGTTTCTCTCCTCCCTGTTTCTCTCCTGTTTCTCTCCTGTCTCCTTTTCTCTCCTGTTTCTCTCCTGTTTCTCTCCTGTTTCTCTCCTGTTTCTCTCCTGTTTCTCTCCTGTCTCCTGTTTCTCTCCTGTTTCTCCTGTTTCTCTCCTGTTTCTCTCCTGTCCCTCTCCTGTTCCTCTCCTGTTTCTCTCCTGTTTCTCTCCTGTTTCTCTCCTGTTTCTCTCCTGTCCTTCTCCTGTTTCTCTCCTGTTTCTCTCCTGTTTCTCTCCTGTTTCTCTCCTGTCCCTCTCCTGTTTCTCTCCTGTTCCTCTCCTGTTTCTCTCCTGTTTCTCTCCTGTTTCTCTCCTGTTCCTCTCCTGTTTCCTCTCCTGTTTCTCTCCTGTTTCACTCCTGTTTCTCTCCTGTTCTCTCCTGTTTCTCTCCTGTTTCTCTCCTGTTTCTCTCCTGTCTTCTCCTGTCTCCTGTTTCTCTCCTGTTTCTCTCCTGTCCCTCTCCTGTTTCTCTCCTGTTTCTCTCCTGTCTCTCCTGTTTCTCTCCTGTCCCTCTCCTGTTTTCTCTCCTGTTTCTCTCCTGTTTCTCTCCTGTCCCTCTGTTTCTCTCCTGTTTCTCTCCTGTTTCTCTCCTGTTTCTCTCCTGTTTCTCCTGTTTCTGCCTGTTTCTCTCCTGTTTCTCTCCTGTTTCTCTCCTGTTTCTCTCCTGTTTCTCTCCTGTTTCTGTCTGTTTCTCTCCTGTTTCTCTCCTGTCTCCTGTTTCTCTCCTGTTTGCTGTTTCTCTCCTGTTTCTCTCCTGTTTCTCTCCTGTTTCTCTCCTGTTTCTCTCCTGTTTCTCTCCTGTTTCTCTCCTGTTTCTCTCCTGTCCCTCTCCTGTTTCTCTCCTGTTTCTCTCCTGTCCCTCTCCCGTTTCTCTCCTGTTTCTCTCCTGTCCCTCTCCCGTTTCTCTCCTGTTTCTCTCCTGTCCCTCTCCTGTTTCTCTCCTGTTTCTCTCCTGTCCCTCTCCCGTTTCTCTCCTGTTTCTCCTGTCCTCTCCTGTTTCTCTCCTGTTTCTCTCCTGTTTCTCTCCTGTCTCCTGTTTCTCTCCTGTCCCTGTTTCTCTCCTGTTTCTCTCCTGTTTCTCTCCTGTTTCTCTCCTGTCCCTCTCCTGTTTCTCTCCTGTTTCTCTCCTGTTTCTCTCCTGTTTCTCTCCTCTCCTGTTTCTCTCCTGTTCCTGTTTCTCTCCTGTTTCTCTCCTGTTTCTCCTCTCCTGTTTCTCTCCTGTTTCCTCCTGTTTCCTGTTTCTCTCCTGTTTCTCTCCTGTCCCTCTCCTGTTTCTCTCCTGTTTCTCTCTTGTTTCTCTCCTGTTTCTCTCCTGTTTCTCCTCTCTCCTGTTTCTCCTGTTTCTCCTCTCTCCTGTTTCTCTCCTGTTTCTCCTGTTTCTCTCCTGTTTCTCTCCTGTTTCTCTCCTGTTTCTCTCCTGTTTCTCTCCTGTTTCTCTCCTGTCTCCCTGTTTCTCTCCTGTTTCTCTCCCTGTTTCTCTCCTGTTTCTCTCCTGTCTTCTGTTTCTCTCCTGTTTCTCCTGTTTCTCTGTTTCTCCTGTTTCTCTCCTGTTTCTCTCCTGTTTCTCTCCTGTTTCTCCTGTCTCCCTGTTTCTCTCCTGTTTCTCCTGTTTCTCCCTGTTTCTCTCCTGTTTCTCTCCCTGTTTCTCTCCTGTTTCTCTCCTGTCTCCTGTTTCTCTCCTGTTTCTCTCCTGTTTCTCTCCTGTTTCTCTCCTGTTTCTCTCCTGTCTCCTCCTGTTTCTCTCCTGTTTCTCTCCCTGTTTCTCTCCTGTTTCTCTCCTGTTTCTCTCCTGTCTCCTCTCTCCTGTTTCTCTCCTGTCCCTCTCCCTGTTTCTCTCCTGTTTCTCTCCTGTTTCTCCCCGTTTCTCTCCTGTTTCTCCTGTTTCTCTCCTGTTTCTCTCCTGTTTCTCTCCTGTCCCTCTCCTGTTTCTCTCCTGTTTCTCTCCTGTTTCTCTCCTGTTTCTCTCCTGTTTCTCTCCTGTCTCCTGTTTCTCTCCTGTTTCTCTCCTGTTTCTCTCCTGTTTCTCTCCTGTTTCTCTCCTGTTTCTTTCTCTCCTGTTTCTCTCCTGTCCCTCTCCCGTTTCTCTCCTGTTTCTCTCCTGTCCCTCTCCTGTTTCTCTCCTGTTTCTCTCCTGTTTCTCTCCTGTCTCCTGTTTCTCTCCTGTTTCTCTCCTGTCCCGCTCCTGTTTCTCTCCTGTTTCTCTCCTGTTTCTCTCCTGTTTCTCTCTGTTTCTCCTGTCTCCTGTTTCTCCGGTTTCTCTCCTGTTTCTCTCCTGTTTCTCTCCTGTCCCTCTCCTGTTCCTCTCCTGTTTCCTCTCCTGTTTCTCTCCTGTTTCTCTCCTGTTTCTCTCCTGTCTCCTCCTGTTTCTCTCCTGTTTCTCTCCTGTTTCTCTCCTGTCTCTCCTCTCCTGTTTCTCTCCTGTTTCTCTCCTGTTTCTCTCCTGTCCCTCTCCTGTCCTCTCTGTTTCTCTCCTGTTTCTCTCCTGTTTCTCTCCTGTTTCTCTCCTGTTTCTCCCTCTCCTGTTTCTCTCTCTCTCCTGTTTCTCTCCTGTTTCTCTCCTGTTTCTCTCCTGTTTCTCTCCTGTTTCTCTCCTGTTTCTCTCCTGTTTCTCTCCTGTTTCTCTCCTGTTTCTCTCCTGTTTCTCTCCTGTTTCTCTCCTGTTTCTCTCTCTCTCCTGTTTCTCTCCTGTTTCTCTCCTGTTTCTCTCCTGTTTCTCTCCTGTTTCTCTCCTGTTTCTCTCCTGTTTCTCTCCCTGTTTCTCTCCTGTTTCTCTCCTGTTTCTCTCCCTGTTTCTCTCCTGTTTCTCTCCTGTTTCTCTCCTGTTTCTCTCCTGTTTCTCTCCCTGTTTCTCTCCTGTTTCTCTCCTGTTTCTCTCCTGTTTCTCTCCTGTTTCTCTCCTGTTTCTCTCCTGTTTCTCTCCTGTTTCTCTCCTGTTTCTCTCCTGTTTCTCTGTTTCTCTCCTGTTTCTCTCCTGTCCCTCTCCTGTTTCTCTCCTGTTTCTCTCCTGTTTCCCGTCTCTCTGTTTCTCTCCTGTTTCTCTCCTGTTTCTCTCTGTTTCTCGCCTGTTTCTCTCCTGTTTCTCTCCTGTTTCTCTCCTGTTTCTCTCCTGTCCCTCTCCTGTTTCTCTCCTGTTTCTCTCCTGTCTCCTGTTTCTCTCCCTCCTGTTTCTCTCCTGTTTCTCTCCTGTTTCTCTCCTGTTTCTCCCTGTTTCTCTCCTGTTTCTCCTCTCCTGTTTCTCTCCTGTCTCCTGTTTCTCTCTCTCCTGTTTCTCTCCTGTTTCTCTCCTGTTTCTCTCTTTCTCTCCTGTTTCTCTCCTGTTTCTCTCCTGTTTCTCCTGTTTCTCTCCTGTTTCTCTCCTGTTTCTCCTGTTTCTCTCCTGTTTCTCTCCTGTTTCTCTCCTGTTTCTCTCCTGTTTCTCTCCTGTTTCTCTCCTGTTTCTCTCCTGTTTCTCTCCTGTTTCTCTCCCTGTTTCTCTCCTGTTTCTCTCCTGTTTCTCTCCTGTTTCTCTCCTGTTTCTCTCCTGTTTCTCTCCTGTTTCTCTCCTGTTTCTCTCCTGTCTCTCTCCTGTTTCTCCTGTTTCTCTCCTGTTTCTCTCCTGTTTCTCCTGTTTCTCCTGTTTCTCTCCTGTCTCCTGTTTCTCTCCTGTCTCTCCTGTCCCTCTCCTGTTTCTCTCCTGTTTCTCTCCTGTTTCTCTCCTGTTTCTCTCCTGTCTCCTGTTTCTCTCCTGTTTCTCTCCTGTCTCCTGTTTCTCTCCTGTTTCTCTCCTGTCTCCTGTTTCTCTCCTGTTTCTCTCCTGTTTCTCTCCTGTTTCTCTCCTGTTTCTCTCCTGTTTCTCTCCTGTCTCCTGTTTCTCTCCTGTTTCTCTCCTGTCTCCTGTTTCTCTCCTGTTTCCCTCTCCTGTTTCTCTCCTGTTTCTCTCCTGTTTCTCTCCTTTTTTCTCTCCTGTTTCTCCTGTTTCTCTTTGCTGTTTCTCTCCTGTTTCTCTCCTGTCTCTCTCCTGTTTCTCTCCTGTTTCTCTCCTGTCTCCTGTTTCTCTCCTGTTTCTCTCCTGTTTCTCTCCTGTCTCCTGTTTCTCTCCTGTCCCTCTCTCTCCTGTTTCTCTCCTGTTTCTCTCCTGTCTCCTGTTTCTCTCCTGTCCCTCTCCTGTTTCTCTCCCGTTTCTCTCCTGTTTCTCTCCTGTCCCTCTCCCGTTTCTCTCCTGTTTCTCTCCTGTTTCTCTCCTGTTTCTCTCCTGTCCCTCTCCTGTTTCTCTCCTGTTTCTCCCCTGTTTCTCTCCTGTTTCTCTGTTTCTCCCCTGTTTCTCTCCTGTTTCTCCCCTGTTTCTCTCCTGTTTCTCTCCTGTCTCCTGTTTCTCTCCTGTTTCTCCCCTGTTTCTCTCCTGTTTCTCTCCTGTTTCTCTCCCGTTTCTCTCCTGTTTCTCTCCTGTCCCTCTCCCGTTTCTCTCCTGTTTCTCTCCTGTCCCTCTCCCGTTTCTCTCCTGTTTCTCTCCTGTCCCTCTCCCGTTTCTCTCCTGTTTCCCTCCTGTCCCTCTCCCGTTTCTCTCCTGTTTCTCTCCTGTCCCTCTCCCGTTTCTCTCCTGTTTCTCTCCTGTCCCTCTCCCGTTTCTCTCCTGTTTCTCGCCTGTTTCTCTCCTGTCTCCTGTTTCTCTCCTGTTTCTCTCCTGTCTCCTGTTTCTCTCCTGTCCCTCTCCCGTTTCTCTCCTGTTTCTCTCCTGTTTCTCTCCTGTTTCTCTCCTGTCTCCTGTTTCTCTCCTGTCTCCTGTTTCTCTCCTGTTTCTCTCCTGTCCCTCTCCTGTTCCTCTCCTGTTTCGCTCCTGTTTCTCTCCTGTTTCTCTCCTGTTTCTCTCCTGTCCCGCTCCTGTTTCTCTCCTGTTTCTCTCCTGTTTCTCTCCTGTCCCTCTCCTGTCCCTCTCCTGTTCCTCTCCGGTTCCTCTCCTGTTTCTCTCCTGTTTCTCTCCTGTTCCTCTCCTGTTCCTCTCCGGTTCCTCTCCTGTTTCTCTCCTGTTTCTCTCCTGTTTCTCTCCTGTCTCCTGTTTCTCTCCTGTTTCTCTCCTGTTTCTCTCCTGTCTCTCTCCTGTCTCCTGTTTCTCTCCTGTTTCTCTCCTGTCCCTCTCCTGTTTCTCTCCTGTTTCTCTCCTGTCCCTCTCCTGTCCCTCTCCTGTTCCTCTTCTGTTCCTCTCCTGTTTCTCTCCTGTTTCTCTCCTGTCTCCTGTTTCTTCCCTGTCCCTCTCCTGTTTCTCTCCTGTTTCTCTCCTGTTCCTCTCCTGTTTCTCTCCTGTTTCTCTCCTGTTTCTCTCCTGTTTCTCTCCTGTCCCTCTCCTGTTTCTCTCCTGTTTCTGTCCTGTTTCTCTCCTGTTTCTCTCCTGTCTCCTGTTTCTATCCTGTTTGCTGTTTCTCTCCTGTTTCTCTCCTGTTTCTCTCCTGTTTCTCTCCTGTTTCTCTCCTGTTTCTATCCTGTTTCTCTCCTGTTTCTCTCCTGTCCCTCTCCTGTTTCTCTCCTGTTTCTGTCCTGTTTCTCTCCTGTTTCTCTCCTGTTTCTCTCCTGTCTCCTGTTTCTCTCCTGTTTCTCTCCTGTTTCTACCTGTTTCTCTCCTGTTTCTCTCCTGTTTCTCTCCTGTCTCCTGTTTCTCTCCTGTTTCTCTCCTGTCCCTCTCCTGTTTCTCTCCTGTTTCTCTCCTGTTTCTCTCCTGTTTCTCTCCTGTTCCTCTCCTGTTTCTCTCCTGTTTCTATCCTGTTTCTCTCCTGTTTCTCTCCTGTCCCTCTCCTGTTTCTCTCCTGTTTCTGTCCTGTTTCTCTCCTGTTTCTCTCCGGTCTCCTGTTTCTCTCATGTCTCCTGTTTCTCTCCTGTTTCTCTCCTGTTTCTCCCCTGTCTCCTATTTCTCTCCTGCTTCTCTCCTGTTTCCTGTTTCTCTCCTGTTTCTCTCCTGTCCCTCTCCTGTTTCTCTCCTGTTTCTCTCTTGTTTCTCTCCTGTTTCTCTCTTGTTTCTCTCCTGTTTCTCCTGTTTCTCTCCTGTTTCTCCTGTTTCTCCTGTTTCTCTCCTGTTTCTCCACTGTTTCTCTCCTGTTTCTCTCCTGTTTCTCTCCTGTTTCTCCCCTGTTTCTCCCCTGTTTCTCTCCTGTTTCTCTCCTGTTTCTCTCCTGTTTCCTGTTTCTCTCCTGTTTCTCTCCTGTCCCTCCTGTTTCTCTCATGTTTCTCTCCTGTCTCCTGTTTCTCTCCTGTTTCTCCTGTTTCTCTCCTGTTTCTCCTGTTTCTCTCCTGTTTCTCTCCTGTTTCTCCTGTTTCTCTCCTGTCTCCTGTTTCTCTCCTGCTTCTCCTGTTTCTCCTGTTTCTCTCCTGTTTCTTCCCTGTTTCTCCTGTTTCTCTCCTGTCTCCTGTTTCTCTCCTGTTTCTCTCCTGTTTCTCTCCTGTTTCTCTCCTGTTTCTCTCCTGTCTCCTATTTCTCTCCTGTTTCTCTCCTGTTTCTCTCCTGTTTCTCTCCTGTTTCTCTCCTGTCTCCTGTTTCTCTCCTGTTTCTCTCCTGTCTCCTGTTTCTCTCCTGTTTCTCTCCTGTTTCTCTCCTGTTTCTCCCCTGTTTCTCTCCTGTCTCCTGTTTCTCTCCTGTTTCTCTCCTGTTTCTCTCCTGTTTCTCTCCTGTTTCTCTCCTGTTTCTCCCCTGTTTCTCTCCTGTCTCCCGTTTCTCTCCTGTTTCTCTCCTGTTTCTCTCCTGTTTCTCTCCTGTTTCTCTCCTGTCCCTCTCCCGTTTCTCTCCTGTTTCTCTCCTGTCCCTCTCCCGTTTCTCTCCTGTTTCTCTCCTGTCCCTCTCCCGTTTCTCTCCTGATTCTCGCCTGTTTCTCTCCTGTCTCCTGTTTCTCTCCTGTTTCTCTCCTGTCTCCTGTTTCTCTCCTGTCCCTCTCCCGTTTCTCTCCTGTTTCTCTCCTGTTTCTCTCCTGTCTCCTGTTTCTCTCCTGTCTCCTGTTTCTCTCCTGTTTCTCTCCTGTCCCTCTCCTGTTCCTCTCCTGTTTCTCTCCTGTTTCTCTCCTGTTTCTCTCCTGTTTCTCTCCTGTTTCTCTCCTGTCCCGCTCCTGTTTCTCTCCTGTTTCTCTCCTGTTTCTCTCCCGTTTCTCTCCTGTCCCGCTCCTGTTTCTCTCCTGTTTCTCTCCTGTTTCTCTCCTGTCCCTCTCCTGTCCCTCTCCTGTTCCTCTCCGGTTCCCCTCCTGTTTCTCTCCTGTTTCTCTCCTGTTTCTCTCCCGTTTCTCCTGTTTCTCTCCTGTTTCTCTCCTGTCTCCTGTTTCTCTCCTGTTTCTCGTCTGTCCCTCTCCTGTTCCTCTCCGGTTCCTCTCCTGTTTCTCTCCTGTTTCTCCCCTGTTTCTCTCCTGTTTCTCTCCTGTTTCTCTCCTGTCTCTCTCCTGTCTCCTGTTTCTCTCCTGTTTCTCTCCTGTCCCTCTCCTGTTTCTCTCCTGTTTCTCTCCTGTCTCCTGTTTCTCTCCTGTCCCTCTCCTGTCCCTCTCCTGTTCCTCTCCGGTTCCTCTCCTGTTTCTCTCCTGTTTCTCTCCTGTCTCCTGTTTCTCTCCTGTTTCTCTCCTGTCTCCTGTTTCTCTCCTGTCCCTCTCCTGTTTCTCTCCTGTTTCTCTCCTGCTTCTCTCCTGTTTCTCTCCCGTCTCCTGTTTCTCTCCTGTTTCTCTCCTGTCCCTCCCCTGTTTCTCTCCTGTCTCCCGTTTCTCTCCTGTTTCTCTCCTGTTTCTCTCCTGTTTCTCTCCTGTTTCTCTCCTGTCCCTCTCCCGTTTCTCTCCTGTTTCTCTCCTGTCCCTCTCCCGTTTCTCTCCTGTTTCTCTCCTGTCCCTCTCCCGTTTCTCTCCTGATTCTCGCCTGTTTCTCTCCTGTCTCCTGTTTCTCTCCTGTTTCTCTCCTGTCTCCTGTTTCTCTCCTGTCCCTCTCCCGTTTCTCTCCTGTTTCTCTCCTGTCTCCTGTTTCTCTCCTGTCTCCTGTTTCTCTCCTGTTTCTCTCCTGTCCCTCTCCTGTTCCTCTCCTGTTTCTCTCCTGTTTCTCTCCTGTTTCTCTCCTGTTTCTCTCCTGTCCCGCTCCTGTTTCTCTCCTGTTTCTCTCCTGTTTCTCTCCTGTTTCTCTCCTGTCCCGCTCCTGTTTCTCTCCTGTTTCTCTCCTGTTTCTCTCCTGTCCCTCTCCTGTCCCTCTCCTGTTCCTCTCCGGTTCCCCTCCTGTTTCTCTCCTGTTTCTCTCCTGTTTCTCTCCTGTTTCTCTCCCGTTTCTCCTGTTTCTCTCCTGTTTCTCTCCTGTCTCCTGTTTCTCTCCTGTTTCTCGTCTGTCCCTCTCCTGTTCCTCTCCTGTTCCTCTCCGGTTCCTCTCCTGTTTCTCTCCTGTTTCTCTCCTGTTTCTCTCCTGTTTCTCTCCTGTTTCTCTCCTGTCTCTCTCCTGTCTCCTGTTTCTCTCCTGTTTCTCTCCTGTCCCTCTCCTGTTTCTCTCCTGTTTCTCTCCTGTCTCCTGTTTCTCTCCTGTCCCTCTCCTGTCCCTCTCCTGTTCCTCTCCGGTTCCTCTCCTGTTTCTCTCCTGTTTCTCTCCTGTCTCCTGTTTCTCTCCTGTTTCTCTCCTGTCTCCTGTTTCTCTCCTGTTTCTCTCCTGTCTCCTGTTTCTCTCCTGTCCCTCTCCTGTTTCTCTCCTGTTTCTCTCCTGCTTCTCTCCTGTTTCTCTCCCGTCTCCTGTTTCTCTCCTGTTTCTCTCCTGTCCCTCTCCTGTTTCTCTCCTGTTTCTCTCCTGTTTCTCTCCTGTTTCTCTCCTGTTTCTCTACTTTTTCTCTCCTGTCTCCTGTTTCTATCCTGTTTGCTGTTTCTCTCCTGTTTCTCTCCTGTCCCTCTCCTGTTTCTCTCCTGTTTCTGTCCTGTTTCTCTCCTGTTTCTCTCCTGTCTCCTGTTTCTCTCATGTCTCCTGTTTCTCTCATGTCTCCTGTTTCTCTCCTGTTTCTCTCCTGTTTCCTGTTTCTCTCCTGTTTCTCTCCTGTTTCTCTCCTGTTTCTCCTGTTTCTCTCCTGTTTCTCCTGTTTCTCCTGTTTCTCCTGTTTCTTCTGTTTCTCTCCTTTCTCCCCTGTTTCTCTCCTGTTTCTCTCCTGTTTCTCTCCTGTTTCTCCCCTGTTTCTCTCCTGTTTCTCCCCTGTTTCTCTCCTGTTTCTCTCCTGTTTCCTGTTTCTCTCCTGTTTCTCCTGTCCCTCTCCTGTTTCTCTCATGTTTCTCTCCTGTCTCCTGTTTCTCTCCTGTTTCTCTCCTGTTTCTCCTGTTTCTCTCCTGTCTCCTGTTTCTCTCCTGTTTCTCCTGTTTCTCCTGTTTCTCTCCTGTTTCTTCCCTGTTTCTCCTGTTTCTCTCCTGTCTCCTGTTTCTCTCCTGTTTCTCTCCTGTTTCTCCCCTGTTTATCTCCTGTCTCCTGTTTCTCTCCTGTTTCTCTCCTGTTTCTCTCCTGTTTCTCCCCTGTTTCTCTCCTGTCTCATGTTTCTCTCCTGTTTCTCTCCTGTCTCCTGTTTCTCTCCTGTTTCTCCTGTTTCTCCTGTTTCTCTCCTGTCTCCTGTTTCTCTCCTGTCTCCTGTTTCTCGCCTGTTTCTCTCCTCTTCCTCTCCTGTTTCTTCCCACTGTCGTAGCAGAGTTGGTCATTCTGCTTCTGGCCTTCCTCCTCCTCATCCTCCTCATTATCCTCCTCACTAGCCTGCTCCTCACCAGCCTGCTCCTTCCTTTGTTCTGCCTGTCTCTCTGTCCTCTGTCTCTCTGCACTCGATTTAAACACACAGGCTCTTTATGCTCCTGTAGCAGAGAGAGAGCACACACTGTGCTTGATTCCCAAATGGCACCCTATTCCATATATAGTGCACTACTTTATATCCTATGGGTTCCGGTCAAAAGTAGTGCACTATAGATTGCCATTTGGAACACATCCACACTGTGAGAGTTGCTGTTGGGTTTCTAGGTGCTGCCTATGTGGCTCTGTTGTTTCCCTTGTCAGTATGAACTGAACTGGTCTGGTCTGTTTCCCTTCTCAGTATGAACTGAACTGGTCTGTTTCCCTTTAAATATGAACTGAACTGGTCTGGTCTGTTTCCCTTCTCAATATGAACTGAACTGGTCTGGTCTGTTTCCCTTCTCAATATGAACTGAACTGGTCTGGTCTGTTTCCCTTCTCAATATGAACTGAACTGGTCTGGTCTGTTTCCCTTCTCAATATGAACTGAACTGGTCTGTTTCCCTTCTCAATATGAACTGAACTGGTCTGTTTCCCTTCTCAATATGAACTGAACTGAACTGGTCTGTTTCCCTTCTCAATATGAACTGAACTGGTCTGGTCTGTTTCCCTTCTCAATATGAACTGAACTGAACTGGTCCGTTTCCCTTCTCAATATGAACTGAACTGGTCTGGTCCGTTTCCCTTCTCAATATGAACTGAACTGGTCTGTTTCCCTGTCAATATGAACTGAACTGGTCTGGTCTGTTTCCCTTCTCAATATGAACTGAACTGGTCTGTTTCCCTTCTCAATATGAACTGAACTGGTCTGGTCTGTTTCCCTTCTCAGTATGAACTGAACAGATCTGGTCTGTTTCCCTTCTCAATTTGAACTGAACTGGTCTGTTTCCCTTCTCAATATGAACTGAACTGGTCTGGTCTGTTTCCCTTCTCAATATGAACTGAACTGGTCTGTTTCCCTTCTCAATATGAACTGAACTGGTCTGGTCTGTCTCCCATTCAATATGAACTGGTCTGTTTCCCTTCTCAGTATGAACTGAACTGGTCTGTTTCCCTTCTCAGTATGAACTGAAGTGTTCTGGTCTGTTTCCCTTCTCAATATGAACTGAACTGGTCTGTTTCCCTTCTCAGTATGAACTGAAGTGTTCTGGTCTGTTTCCCTTCTCAATATGAACTGAACTGGTCTGTTTCCCTTCTCAGTATGAACTGAACTGGTCTGGTCTGTTTCCCTTCTCAGTATGAACTGAACTGGTCTGTTTCCCTTCTCAGTATGAACTGAACTGGTCTGTTTCCCTTCCCAGTATGAACTGGTCTGGTCTGTTTCCCTTCTCAGTATGAACTGAACTGGTCTGTTTCCCTTCTCAGTATGAACTGGTCTGGTCTGTTTCCCTTCTCAGTATGAACTGAACTGGTCTGGTCTGTTTCCCTTCTCAATATGAACTGAACTGGTCTGTTTCCCTGTCAATATGAACTGAACTGGTCTGGTCTGTTTCCCTTCTCAATATGAACTGAACTGATCTGGTCTGTTTCCCTTCTCAATATGAACTGAACTGGTCTGTTTTCCTTCTCAATATGAACTGAACTGGTCTGGTCTGTTTCCCTTCTCAATATGAACTGAACTGGTCTGGTCTGGTCTGTTTCGCTTTCAATATGAACTGAACTGGTCTGTTTCCCTTCTCAATATGAACTGGTCTGGTCTGTTTTCCTTCTCAATATGAACTGAACTGGTCTGTTTCCCTGTCAATATGAACTGAACTGGTCTGGTCTGTTTTCTTTCTCAATATGAACTGAACTGGTCTGTTTTCCTTCTCAATATGAACTGAACTGGTCTGTTTCCCTGTCAATATGAACTGAACTGGTCTGGTCTGTTTTCCTCCTCAATATGAACTGAACTGGTCTGTTTTCCTTCTCAATATGAACTGAACTGGTCTGTTTCCCTGTCAATATGAACTGAACTGGTCTGGTCTGTTTTCCTTCTCAATATGAACTGGTCTGGTCTGTTTTCCTTCTCAATGTGAACTGAACTGGTCTGTTTCCCTGTCAATATGAACTGAACTGGTCTGGTCTGTTTTCCTTCTCAATATGAACTGAACTGGTCTGTTTTCCTTCTCAATATGAACTGGTCTGTTTCCCTGTCAATATGAACTGAACTGGTCTGGTCTGTTTTCCTTTCAATATGAACTGAACTGGTCTGTTTCCCTTCTCAATATGAACTGAACTGAACTGGTCTGTTTCCCTTCTCAATATGAACTGAACTGTTCTGGTCTGTTTTCCTTCTCAATATGAACTGAACTGGTCTGGTCTGTTTTCCTTCTCAATATGAACTGGTCTGGTTCCCTTCTCAATATGAACTGAACTGGTCTGGTCTGTTTCCCTTCTCCATATGAACTGGTCTGGTCTGTTTTCCTTCTCAATATGAACTGAACTGGTCTGTTTCCCTTCTCAATATGAACTGAACTGTTCTGGTCTGTTTCCCTTCTCAATATGAACCGAACTGGTCTGTTTCCCTGTCAATATGAACTGAACTGGTCTGGTCTGTTTCCCTTCTCAATATGAACTGAACTGATCTGGTCTGTTTCCCTTCTCAATATGAACTGAACTGGTCTGTTTCCCTGTCAATATGAACTGAACTGGTCTGGTCTGTTTCCCTTCTCAATATGAACTGAACTGGTCTGGTCTGTTTCCCTTCTCAATATGAACTGAACTGGTCTGTTTCCCTTCTCAATATGAACTGAACTGGTCTGGTCTGTTTCCCTTTCAATATGAACTGAACTGGTCTGGTCTGTTTCCCTTCTCAATATGAACTGAACTGGTCTGTTTCCCTTCTCAGTATGAACTGAAGTGTTCTGGTCTGTTTCCCTTCAATATGAACTGAACTGAACTGAACTGGTCTGGTCTGTTTCCTTCTCAATATGAACTGAACTGGTCTGTTTCCCTTCCCAGTATGAACTGGTCTGGTCTGTTTCCCTTCTCAATATGAACTGAACTGGTCTGTTTCCCTTCTCAATATGAACTGAACTGGTCTGGTCTGTTTCCCTTCTCAATATGAACTGAACTGGTCTGGTCTGTTTCCTTCTCAATATGAACTGAACTGGTCTGTTTCCCTGTCAATATGAACTGAACTGGTCTGGTCTGTTTCCCTTCTCAATATGAACTGAACTGGTCTGTTTTCCTTCTCAATATGAACTGAACTGGTCTGGTCTGTTTCCTTTCAATATGAACTGAACTGGTCTGTTTCCTCAATATGAACTGAACAATATGAACTGAACTGGTCTGGTCTGTTTTCCTTCTCAATATGAACTGAACTGGTCTGTTTCCCTGTCAATATGAACTGAACTGGTCTGGTCTGTTTTCCTTCTCAATATGAACTGAACTGGTCTGTTTTCCTTCTCAATATGAACTGAACTGGTCTGTTTCCCTGTCAATATGAACTGAACTGGTCTGGTCTGTTTTCCTCCTCAATATGAACTGAACTGGTCTGTTTTCCTTCTCAATATGAACTGAACTGGTCTGTTTCCCTGTCAATATGAACTGAACTGGTCTGGTCTGTTTTCCTTCTCAATATGAACTGGTCTGGTCTGTTTTCCTTCTCAATGTGAACTGAACTGGTCTGTTTCCCTGTCAATATGAACTGAACTGGTCTGGTCTGTTTTCCTTCTCAATATGAACTGAACTGGTCTGTTTTCCTTCTCAATATGAACTGAACTGGTCTGGTCTGTTTTCCTTTCAATATGAACTGAACTGGTCTGTTTTCCTTCTCAATATGAACTGAACTGGTCTGGTCTGTTTTCCTTCTCAATATGAACTGAACTGGTCTGGTCTGTTTTCCTTCTCAATATGAACTGGTCTGGTTCCCTTCTCAATATGAACTGAACTGGTCTGGTCTGTTTCCCTTCTCCATATGAACTGGTCTGGTCTGTTTTCCTTCTCAATATGAACTGAACTGGTCTGTTTCCCTTCTCAATATGAACTGAACTGGTTCTGGTCTGTTTCCCTTTCAATATGAACTGAACTGGTCTGTTTCCCTTCTCAATATGAACTGAACTGGTCTGTTTCCCTGTCAATATGAACTGAACTGGTCTGGTCTGTTTCCCTGTCAATATGAACTGAACTGGTCTGTTTCCCTTCTCAATATGAACCGAACTGGTCTGTTTCCCTGTCAATATGAACTGAACTGGTCTGGTCTGTTTCCCTGTCAATATGAACTGAACTGGTCTGGTCTGTTTCCCTTCTCAATATGAACTGAACTGGTCTGGTCTGTTTCCCTTCTCAATATGAACTGAACTGGTCTGTTTTTCCTTCTCAATATGAACTGAACTGGTCTGGTCTGTTTCCTTTCAATATGAACTGAACTGGTCTGGTCTGTTTCCCTTCTCAATATGAACTGAACTGGTCTGGTCTGTTTCCCTTCTCAGTATGAACTGAACTGGTCTGGTCTGGTCTGTTTCGCTTTCAATATGAACTGAACTGGTCTGTTTCCCTTCTCAATATGAACTGAACTGGTCTGGTCTGTTTCGCTTTCAATATGAACTGAACTGGTCTGTTTCCCTTCTCAATATGAACTGAACTGGTCTGGTCTGTTTCCCTTCTCAATATGAACTGAACTGCTCTGGTCTGTTTCACTTTCAATATGAACTGAACTGGTCTGGTCTGTTTCCCTTCTCAATATGAACTGAACTGGTCTGGTCTGTTTCCCTTCTCAATATGAACTGAACTGGTCTGGTCTGTTTTCCTTCTCAATATGAACTGAACTGGTCTGTTTTCCTTCTCAATATGAACTGAACTGGTCTGGTCTGTTTTCCTTCTCAATATGAACTGGTCTGGTTCCCTTCTCAATATGAACTGAACTGGTCTGGTCTGTTTCCCTTCTCAATATGAACTGATCTGGTCTGTTTTCCTTCTCAATATGAACTGAACTGGTCTGTTTCCCTTCTCAATATGAACTGAACTGGTCTGGTCTGTTTCCCTTTCAATATGAACTGAACTGGTCTATTTCCCTTCTCAATATGAACCGAACTGGTCTGTTTCCCTGTCAATATGAACTGAACTGGTCTGGTCTGTTTCCCTTGTCAGTATGAACTGAACTGGTCTGGTCTGTTTCCCTTCTCAATATGAACTGAACTGGTCTGGTCTGTTTCCCTTTCAATATGAACTGAACTGGTCTGGTCTGTTTCCCTTCTCAATATGAACTGAACTGGTCTGGTCTGTTTCCCTTCTCAATATGAACTGAACTGGTCTGGTCTGTTTCCCTTCTCAATATGAACTGGTCTGGTCTGTTTCCCTTCTCAATATGAACTGAACTGTTCTGTTTCCCTTGTCAGTATGCACTGAACTGGTCTGGTCTGTTTCCCTTCTCAATATGAACTGAACTGTTCTGTTTCCCTTCTCAATATGAACTGAACTGGTCTGGTCTGTTTCCCTTTCAATATGAACTGAACTGGTCTGGTCTGTTTCCCTGTCAATATGAACTGAACTGGTCTGGTCTGTTTCCCTTCTCAATATGAACTGAACTGGTCTGTTTTCCTTCTCAATATGAACTGAACTGGTCTGGTCTGTTTCCCTTCTCAATATGAACTGAACTGGTCTGTTTCGCTTTCAATATGAACTGAACTGGTCTGTTTCCCTTCTCAATATGAACTGGTCTGGTCTGTTTTCCTTCTCAATATGAACTGAACTGGTCTGTTTTCCTTCTCAATATGAACTGAACTGGTCTGTTTCCCTGTCAATATGAACTGAACTGGTCTGGTCTGTTTTCCTTCTCAATATGAACTGAACTGGTCTGTTTCCCTGTCAATATGAACTGAACTGGTCTGGTCTGTTTTCCTCCTCAATATGAACTGGTCTGGTCTGTTTCCCTTCTCAATATGAACTGGTCTGGTCTGTTTTCCTTCTCAATATGAACTGAACTGGTCTGGTCTGTTTCCCTTCTCAATATGAACTGAACTGGTCTGGTCTGGTCTGTTTCGCTTTCAATATGAACTGAACTGGTCTGTTTCCCTTCTCAATATGAACTGGTCTGGTCTGTTTTCCTTCTCAATATGAACTGAACTGGTCTGTTTCCCTGTCAATATGAACTGAACTGGTCTGGTCTGTTTTCCTTCTCAATATGAACTGAACTGGTCTGTTTTCCTTCTCAATATGAACTGAACTGGTCTGTTTTCCTGTCAATATGAACTGAACTGGTCTGTTTCCCTGTCAATATGAACTGAACTGGTCTGGTCTGTTTTCCTTCTCAATATGAACTGGTCTGGTCTGTTTTCCTTCTCAATATGAACTGAACTGGTCTGTTTCCCTGTCAATATGAACTGAACTGGTCTGGTCTGTTTCCCTTCTCAATATGAACTGAACTGGTCTGGTCTGTTTTCCTTCTCAATATGAACTGAACTGGTCTGTTTCCCTGTCAATATGAACTGAACTGGTCTGGTCTGTTTTCCTTCTCAATATGAACTGAACTGGTCTGTTTTCCTTCTCAATATGAACTGAACTGGTCTGGTCTGTTTTCCTTCTCAATATGAACTGAACTGGTCTGGTCTGTTTTCCTTCTCAATATGAACTGGGTCTGTTTCCTTCTCAATATGAACCGAACTGGTCTGTTTCCCTGCTCAATATGAACTGAACTGGTCTGGTCTGTTTCCCTTTCAATATGAACTGAACTGGTCTGTTTCCCTTCTCAATATGAACCGAACTGGTCTGTTTCCCTGTCAATATGAACTGAACTGGTCTGGTCTGTTTCCCTGTCAATATGAACTGAACTGGTCTGTTTCCCTTCTCAATATGAACCGAACTGGTCTGTTTCCCTGTCAATATGAACTGAACTGGTCTGGTCTGTTTCCCTGTCAATATGAACTGAACTGGTCTGGTCTGTTTCCCTTCTCAATATGAACTGAACTGGTCTGGTCTGTTTCCCTTCTCAATATGAACTGGTCTGGTCTGTTTCCCTTCTCAATATGAACTGAACTGGTCTGGTCTGTTTCCCTTCTCAATATGAACTGAACTGGTCTGGTCTGTTTCCCTTTCAATATGAACTGAACTGGTCTGGTCTGTTTCCCTTCTCAATATGAACTGAACTGGTCTGGTCTGTTTCCCTTCTCAGTATGAACTGAACTGGTCTGGTCTGTTTCGCTTTCAATATGAACTGAACTGGTCTGTTTCCCTTCTCAATATGAACTGAACTGGTCTGGTCTGTTTCGCTTTCAATATGAACTGAACTGGTCTGTTTCCCTTCTCAATATGAACTGAACTGGTCTGGTCTGTTTCCCTTCTCAATATGAACTGAACTGGTCTGGTCTGTTTTTTCGCTTTCAATATGAACTGAACTGGTCTGGTCTGTTTCCCTTCTCAATATGAACTGAACTGATCTGGTCTGTTTCCCTTCTCAATATGAACTGAACTGGTCTGGTCTGTTTTCCTTCTCAATATGAACTGAACTGGTCTGTTTTCCTTCTCAATATGAACTGGTCTGGTTCCCTTCTCAATATGAACTGAACTGGTCTGGTCTGTTTCCCTTCTCAATATGAACTGGTCTGGTCTGTTTTCCTTCTCAATATGAACTGAACTGGTCTGGTCTGTTTCGCTTTCAATATGAACTGAACTGGTCTGTTTCCCTTCTCAATATGAACTGAACTGGTCTGGTCTGTTTCCCTTCTCAATATGAACTGAACTGGTCTGGTCTGTTTCGCTTTCAATATGAACTGAACTGGTCTGGTCTGTTTCCCTTCTCAATATGAACTGAACTGATCTGGTCTGTTTCCCTTCTCAATATGAACTGAACTGGTCTGGTCTGTTTCCCTTCTCAATATGAACTGGTCTGGTCTGTTTCCCTTCTCAATATGAACTGAACTGATCTGGTCTGTTTCCCTTCTCAATATGAACTGAACTGATCTGGTCTGTTTCCCTTCTCAATATGAACTGAACTGGTCTGGTCTGTTTCCCTTCTCAATATGAACTGGTCTGGTCTGTTTCCCTTCTCAATATGAATGGGTGATCTGGTTTGGAACTTTGGAACTCTCCTGTTTAGTAATCAGAGACAGACCAGAGAGCTTAGTTAACAGCCCTAGTACATGGTGGTGTCAGTGTGTGTCTGTGTGTGCTCAAGGTGCTGTGTGTTGGCACTTCTTTCTGCTGGTCAATGTTCAACCAAAGTCCTGACTTCAGGGAAATCCCCAGTGTTACTGCTTGTATGTGCTGGTGTGTGTCCAGCTGTAGGTCTACTGCGTTATTGCACAATAGGCCTAATAAGAATGTACCTGCTCATTGGGAATGCACTGCATTGACTGTTACAGTAGTCAGGATTCTGTCTTGTGAATTATTTTGTAGGGAGTCATTAAGGATCCTGTCTCGGAGCTCCACGGACAATTCCTTTGACCTCTTGGTTTGGTTTTTGCTCTGACATGCACTGTCAACTGTGGGACCTTATACAGACTCACATATACAGTCACATATAGAATCACATACAGTGGGGCAAAAAAGTATTTAGTCAGCCACCAATTCTGCAAGTTCTCCCACTTAAAAAGATGGGAAAGGCCTGTAATTTTCACCATTGGTACACTTCAACTATGACAGACAAAATGAGAAAAAAAAATCCTGAAAATCACATTGTAGGATTTTAAATTAATTTATTAGCAAATTATGGTGGAAAATAAGTATTTGGTCAATAACAAAAGTTTATCTCAATACTTTGTTATATACCCTTTGTTGGCAATGACAGAGGTCAAATGTTTTCTGTTAAGTCTTCACAAGATTTTCACACACTGTTGCTGGTATTTTGGCCCATTCCTCCATGTAGATCTCCCCTAGAGCAGTGATGTTTTGGGGCTGTTGCTGGGCAACACGGACTTTCAACTCCCTCCAAAGATTTTCTATGGGATTGAGATCTGGAGACTGGCTAGGCCACTCCAGGACCTTGAAATGCTTCTTACGAAGCCACTCCTTCGTTGCCCGGGTGGTGTGTTTGGGATCATTGTCATGCTGAAAGACCCAGCCACATTTAATCTTCAATGCCCTTGCTGATTGTAGGAGGTTTTCACTCAAAATCTCACGATACATGGCCCCATTCATTCATTCCTTTATACGGATCAGTCGTCCTGGTCCCTTTGCAGAAAAACAGCCCCAAAGCATGATGTTTCCACCCCCATGCTTCACAGTAGGTATGGTGTTCTTTGGATGCAACTCAGCATTCTTTGTCCTTCAAACACAACAAGTTGAGTTTTTACCAAAAAGTTATATTTTGGTTTCATCTGACCATAAGACATTCTCCCAATCTTCTTCTGGATCATCCAAATGCTCTCTAGCAAACTTCATACGGGCCTGGACATTAACTGGCTTAAGCAGGGGGACACGTCTGGCACTGCAGGATTTGAGTCCCTGGCGGCGTAGTGTGTTACTGATGGTAGGCTTTGTTACTTTGGTTCCTGCTCTCTGCAGGTCATTCACTAGGTCCCCCCGTGTGGTTCTGGGATTTTTGCTCACCGTTCTTGTGATCATTTTGACCCCACGGGGTGAGATCTTGCGTGGAGCCCCAGATCGAGGGAGATTATCAGTTGTCTTGTATGTCTTCCATTTCCTAATAATTGCTCCCACAGTTGATTTCTTCAAACCAAGCTGCTTTCCTATTGCAGATTCATTCTTCCCAGCCTGGTGCAGGTCTACAGTTTTGTTTCTGGTGTCCTTTGACAGCTCTTTGGTCTTGGCCATAGTGGAGTTTGGAGTGTGACTGTTTGAGGTTGTGGACAGGTGTCTTTTATACTGATAACAAGTTCAAACAGGTGCCATGAATAAAGGTAACGAGTGGGGGACAGAGGAGCCTAATAAAGAAGAAGTTACAGGTCTGTGAGAGCCAGAAATCTTGAGTTTTATATAGAATCACATATAGAATCACATATAGAATCATATATAGAGTGTTATATAGAATCACATATAGAATCACATATAGAGTGTTATATAGAATCACATATAGAATCACATATAGAGTGTTATATAGAATCACATATAGAATCACATATAGAGTGTTATATAGAATCACATATAGAGTGTTATATAGAATCACATATAGAATCACATATAGAGTGTTATATAGAATCACATATAGAATCACATATAGAGTGTTATATAGAATCACATATAGAATCACATATAGAATCACATATAGGGTGTTATATAGAATCACATATGGAATCACATATAGAGTGTTATATAGAATCACATATGGAATCACATATAGAATCACATATAGAGTGTTATATAGAATCACATATAGAATCACATATAGAGTGTTATATAGAATCACATATAGAATCACATATAGAGTGTTATATAGAATCACATATAGAATCACATATAGAATCACATATAGAATCACATATAGAGTGTTATATAGAATCACATATGGAATCACATATAGAATCACATATTTACATTTACATTTAAGTCATTTAGCAGACGCTCTTATCCAGAGCGACTTACAAATTGGTGCAATAGAGTGTTATATAGAATCACATATGGAATCACATATAGAATCACATATAGAGTGTTATATAGAATCACATATGGAATCACATATAGAGTGTTATATAGAATCACATATAGAATCACATATAGAGTGTTATATAGAATCACATATAGAATCACATATAGAGTGTTATATAGAATCACATATAGAGTGTTATATAGAATCACATATAGAATCACATATAGAGTGTTATATAGAATCACATATAGAATCACATATAGAGTGTTATATAGAATCACATATAGAGTGTTATATAGAATCACATATAGAATCACATATAGAGTGTTATATAGAATCACATATAGAATCACATATAGAATCACATATAGAGTGTTATATAGAATCACATATAGAATCACATATAGAGTGTTATATAGAATCACATATGGAATCACATATAGAGTGTTATATAGAATCACATATGGAATCACATATATAGTGTTATATAGAATCACATATAGAATCACATATAGAATCACATATATATGGAATCACATATATAGTGTTATATAGAATCACATATAGAGTGTTATATAGAATCACATATAGAATCACATATAGAGTGTTATATAGAATCACATATAGAATCACATATAGAGTGTTATATAGAATCACATATAGAATCACATATAGAGTGTTATATAGAATCACATATAGAATCACATATAGAGTGTTATATAGAATCACATATAGAGTGTTATATAGAATCACATATAGAATCACATATAGAATCACATATAGAGTGTTATATAGAATCACATATAGAATCACATATGGAATCACATATAGAATCACATATAGAGTGTTATATAGAATCACATATAGAATCACATATAGAGTGTTATATAGAATCACATATAGAATCACATATAGAGTGTTATATAGAATCACATATAGAGTGTTATATAGAATCACATATATCGTGTTATATAGAATCACATATGGAATCACATATAGAGTGTTATATAGAATCACATATAGAATCACATATAGAGTGTTATATAGAATCACATATGGAATCACATATAGAATCACATATAGAGTGTTATATAGAATCACATATAGAGTGTTATATAGAATCACATATGGAATCACATATAGAATCACATATATAATCACATATATGGTGTTATATAGAATCACATATAGAATCACATATAGAGTGTTATATAGAATCACATATATGTTAATCACATATAATCATATAGAGTGTTATATAGAATCACATATAGAATATAGAATCACATATGGAATCACATATAGAGTAGAATCACATATATAGAGTGTTATATAGAATCACATATAGAATCACATATAGAGTGTTATATAGAATCACATATAGAATCACATATAGAGTGTTATATAGAATCACATATATAATCACATATATGGTGTTATATAGAATCACATATAGAATCACATATAGAGTGTTATATAGAATCACATATAGAATCACATATAGAGTGTTATATAGAATCACATATAGAATCACATATAGAGTGTTATATAGAATCACATATATAATCACATATATGGTGTTATATAGAATCACATATAGAATTACATATAGAGTGTTATATAGAATCACATATAGAATCACATATAGAATCACATATAGAATCACATATAGAGTGTTATATAGAATCACATATATGGTGTTATATAGAATCACATATAGAGTGTTATATAGAATAACATATAGAATCACATGTAGAATCACATATAGAATCACATATAGAATCACATATAGAGTGTTATATAGAATCACATATATGGTGTTATATAGAATCACATATAGAGTGTTATATAGAATAACATATAGAATCACATGTAGAATCACATATAGAATCACATATAGAATCACATGTAGAATCACATATAGAATCACATATAGAGTGTTATATATAATAACATATAGAATCACATATAGAGTGTTATATAGAATAACATATAGAATCACATATAGAGTGTTATATAGAATAACATATAGAATCACATATATCATCACATGTAAGTCGCTCTGGAATCACATATATGGTGTTATATATAATCACATATATCATCACATGTAGAATCACATATATCATCACATGTAGAATCACATATATCATCACATGTAGAATCACATATAGAATCACATATAGAATCACATATATCATCACATGTAGAATCACATATATCATCACATGTAGAATCACATATAGAATCACATAAATCATCACATATAGAATCACATATATCATCACATATAGAATCACATATATCATCACATGTAGAATCACATATAGAATCACATATATCATCACATGTAAAATCACATATAGAATCACATATATCATCACATGTAGAATCACATATAGAATCACATATAGAATCACATATATCATCACATGTAGAATCACATAGAAACTAATGTAGCTCTCTCCTCCTCTCCTTCTCCTCATCTCCTCCTCTCCTCCTCCTCTTCTCCTCTCCTCCACTAGTCCTCTCCTCCTCCTCTCCCCCTCTCCTCCTCTCCCCCACTAGTCCTCTCCTCCTCTCGTCCTCCTCTTCCCCTCCTCTCCTCTCCCCCTCTCCTCCTCTCCCCCACTAGTCCTCTCGTCCTCTCGTCCTCCTCTTCCCCTCCTCTCCTCCTCTCCTCCTCGTCCTCATCTCCTCCACTAGTCCACTCCTCCACTAGTCCTCTCCTCCTCCTCTCCTCCTCTTCCCCTCCTCTCCTCCTCCTCCTCATCTCCTCCACTAGTCCTCTCCTCCTCTCCTCCTCTCCTCCACTAGTCCTCTCCTCCTCTCCTCCTCCTCTCCTCCTCTCCTCTCCTCCACTAGTCCTCTCCTCCTCTCCTCCACTAGTCCTCTCCTCCTCTCCTTCACTAGTCCTCTCCTCATCTCCTCCCCTCCTCCTCCACTAGTCCTCTCCTCCTCTCCTCCACTAGTCCTCTCCTCCTCTCCTCCTCTCCTCCACTAGTCCTCTCCTCTCCTCCTCCTCTTCTTGTCTCCTCCACTAGTCCTCTCCTCTCCCCCTCTCCTCCTCTCCCCCACTAGTCCTCTCCTCCTCTCGTCCTCCTCTTCCCCTCCTCTCCTCCTCTCCTCCTCGTCCTCATCTCCTCCACTAGTCCACTCCTCCACTAGTCCTCTCCTCCTCCTCTCCTCCTCTTCCCCTCCTCTCCTCCTCCTCCTCATCTCCTCCACTAGTCCTCTCCTCCTCTCCTCCACTAGTCCTCTCCTCCTCTCCTCCTCCTCTCCTCTCCTCCACTAGTCCTCTCCTCCACTAGTCCTCTCCTCCTCTCCTCCTCTCCTTCACTAGTCCTCTCCTCCTCTCCTCCCCTCCTCCTCCACTAGTCCTCTCCTCCTCTCCTCCACTAGTCCTCTCCTCCTCTCCTCCTCTCCTCTCCTCCACTAGTCCTCTCCTCCTCTCCTCCTCTCCTTCACTAGTCCTCTCCTCCTCTCCTCCCCTCCTCCTCCACTAGTCCTCTCCTCCTCTCCTCCACTAGTCCTCTCCTCCTCTCCTCCTCTCCTCCACTAGTCCTCTCCTCCTCCTCTCCTCCTCCTCTCCCCCACTAGTCATCTCCTCCTCTCTTCCTCCTCTCCCCTCCTCTCCTCCTCTCCTCCTCCTCATCTCCTCCACTAGTCCTCTCCTCCTCTCCTCCCCTCCTCCCCTCCTCCTCCACTAGTCCTCTCCTCCTCCTCTCCTCGTCTCCTCCACTAGTCCTCTCCTCCTCCACTCCTCCTCTCCTCCTCCTCTCCTCGTCTCCTCCACTAGTCCTCTCCTCCTCTCCTCCTTCAGTAGCTCTCTCTTGTTGTCTCTCTCTCCTCCTGGCTGCTTGTCTAACTGGCTGACGTGCTCTGTCTGTCTGTCCCTTACGTAGTGGGTCTTCCCCTCTTCCTCTCTTCCTCTCTTCATCCCTGTCTCTCTTCCTCTCTCCCTCTCAGCCTCTCTTCCTCTCAGCCTCTCAGGCTCTCTTCCTCCCAGCCTCTCTTCCTCTCTCCCTCTCAGGCTCTCTTCCTCCCAGACTCTCTTCCTCTCTCCCTCTCTCCCTCTCTCCCTCTCAGCCTCTCTTCCTTTCATCCTCTCTTCCTCACTTCCTCTCAGCCTCTCCTCCTCTCAGCCTCTCTCCCTCTCAGCATCTCTCCCTCTCAGCATCTTCCTCTCCGCATCTCTCCCTCTCAGCATCTCTCCCTCTCAGCCTCTTCCTCTCTTCCTCTCAGCCTCTCAGCATCTCTCCCTCTCAGCCTCTCTTCCTCTCAGCCTCTCAGCCTCACCTCCTCTCAGCCTCTCTTCCTCTCAACATCTCTCCCTCTCAGCCTCTCTTCCTCTCAGCCTCTCTTCCTCTCAGCCTCTCTTCCTCTCAGCATCTCTCCCTCTCAGCCTCTCTTCCTCTCAGCATCTCTCCCTCTCAGCATCTCTCCCTCTCAGCGTCTCTCCCTCTCAGCCTCTCTCCCTCTCAGCATCTCTCCCTCTCAGCATCTCTCCCTCTCAGCCTCTCTTCCGCCCACTCCACTTACCGCTCACACTGCAGGATCTCTCTTGCCTCTCTCTCTCTCTCTCTCTCTCTCTCTCTCTCTCTCTCTCTCTCTCTCTCTCTCTCTCTCTCTCTCTCTCTCTCTCTCTCTCTCTCTCTCTCTCTCTCTCTCTCTCTCTCTCTCTCCTCCTCTGTCCCTCAGCCCTAGTTTTCTCTCTGTAGGTTTTCATCTCTCTCTCTCTGGACAGAGAAAGGACTCTGTCAGCTGTCAGTAATATGGTGCACTGATGCTGCTTCTAACCTTGTGTGTGCGTGTGCGTGTGCGTGTGCGTGTGCGTGTGCGTGTGTGTGTGTGTGTGTGTGTGTGTGTGTGTGTGTGTGTGTGTGTGTGTGTGTGTGTGTGTGTGTGTGTGTGTGTGTGTGTGTGTGTGTGTGTGTGTGTGTGTGTGTGTGTGTGTGTGTGTGTGTGTGTGCGTGCCTGCAATCAAGTGCATATAAGCAGGAGTGTGTGTGTGTGTACTTTTCTGTGTGAGTGTGTATCTGTGTTGGTGATTTGTTTTGTAGCAGTCTGTGTGAGTGTGTATCTGTGTTGGTGATTTGTTTTGCAGCAGTCTGTGTGAGTGTGTATCTGTGTTGGTGATTTGTTTTGCAGCAGTCTGTGTGAGTGTGTATCTGTGTTGGTGATTTGTTTTGTAGCAGTCTGTGTGAGTGTGTATCTGTGTTGGTGATTTGTTTTGCAGCAGTCTGTGAGCACCAGGAGTGAGCGTGCTCAATGTGCCGGAGCTATTTTAGGCTCAGCCAGTGATGATGTTTGATTCTGCGGTAATTCTCTCTCTCTCTCTCTCTCTCTCTCTCTCTCTCTCTCTCTCTCTCTCTCTCTCTCTCTCTCTCTCTCTCTCTCTCTCTCTCTCTCTCTCTCTCTCTCTCTCTCTCTCTCTCTCTCTCTCTCTCTCTCTCTCTCTCTCTCTCTCAGTCTCTCACTTTCAGTCTCTCTGCCCTCTG